>NC_058405.1:99988333-100091413 GCF_002201575.2 Neomonachus schauinslandi | reverse complement strand
CGATTTCCCCCGCTTCATTCTTCCCCTCCCGCTACCTTCTTCTTCTTCTTTTTTTTTTTTTTTCTTAACATATATTGCGTTATTTGTTTCAGAGGTACAGATCTGAGATTCAACAGTCTTGCAAAATTCACAGCGCTTACCAGAGCACATACCCTCCCCAGTGTCTATCACCCAGTCACCCCATCCTTCCCACCCCACCCCCCACTCCAGCAACCCTCAGTTTGTTTCCTGAGATTAAGAATTCCTCATATCAGTGAGATCATATGATACTTGTCTTTCTCTGTTTGACTTATTTCACTCAACATAATACCCTCCAGTTCCATCCACGTCGTTGCAAATGGCAAGATCTCGTTCCTTTTGATGGCTGCATAATATTCCATTGTATATATATACCAGATCTTCTTTATCCATTCATCTGTTGATGGACATCTTGGCTCTTTCCACAGTTTGGCTATTGTGGACATTGCTGCTATAAACACATGATAAGTCAGTCTTAAATGTAAAGAGCAAAACTGCCCATTTCTCCTCATTGAGTTCACTGTCTCTCAGCTTCACGATCCCCATCAATTTAGGAAATCCCCCTGAGGGATGAGGACTCAGAGGAAGGTCCTTAACTGAGAGTCGTCAACATAACTTCTAAGGGCTATGGCATCATGGCAACCAAAAAATGCTGTGAAGTGCAGTGGATCAAGACTGCTGCATGACTCAGGATTCATGTACAAAGATCTGGTTACTAACCAGGCAACATCACACCTGCACAAAAACATCTTAGGAACTAGAGATAGACCTTGAGAAAAGAGAACGAACTTAAAGAAAATAATACTCAACTCCTGCACTACAGAAGTTAAAAAAAAAAAAAAACAACTTTTCACCCAAAAATTCGTCATCTGTCTGGCCTTACTGTAGCAGGCTGAACATACAGCTACCAGGAGAGAGTCAAGCCTCACTTCAGCTATGGCTTATCTTCTTTCTACTGTTAAGGTATGTACTCCAAGGACATACTTGAGAATAGGCTCTGTCCTATTGCGAGGTGTAGGTACCTCAGGTACATATCACCATTCATCCAAAGCTCTGCAGACTCTCCTAAGGGCCCCTAATACCAAGTCACCCCTATATAAAAAGGTAAAGGCAACCATGTCTATTTTAGAATGACTACGTTTCCTTAAATATATTAACTGATTCCCACATAGAGACAGATGTGTAAGTTGGCTATATGAAATACAATCTTTTTATTGAAACCATGTTTTAAGAGATTTGTAGGTACTCAAGGTAGTCTAAAACAGTCTAATGAACCCAATCTTGCTGAGGTACAGTGTTGGAATTATACAGAACTTTCCTGTGAGGAGCCAATATGTTTCTTCTATAAGGACAACTTTTACACTTCCAATTTGGAATTTCGTCTGGTAAGTGCCTCTGCTAGGAAGCTGTAGCAGGTAAAGGACAGATACATATGAAGGCAGCTAGAAGTCAGGTACAAAAATAGCTGCTGCACACTCCTACTATGCACATACACCTTTTTCTACCTTTTTGATTTAGCACATGTCCTGAGAGTCAACTGTCTTCTCTTTATCCACTATACCAACTATTTGTCTTAAAACAATTATGTCTTTCTTTCTTGTCTCATGGCAGAACAAAATGCACAGATTTTCCATATCTTTTTAGTCTCTAAGAAAAACACATACCTCTCAAGAGGTTTCCTGAATTTTTTTTTTCCTTTTGGTAAAGATGGGGTAAACAAGCAGAGAATAAAAGCATTCCCTTTTACTGTCACTAAAATCTGCTAACAGGGAAGATAAAAGTGACATAGGTTTTCATAGGCTATTCATATTGAAAAAAAAATCAATCTCGGGCTGGCATACGGCATGAAAGCAGCACTGATTGGAGGCTATGGAATGGGGAGATGGAGGCCATCACAGGTAGCAGCATGTCAAGGAGGAAAATCTGGGCACGGGAGACAGTTCAGAGTATCAGCAGGAGGCACAAGGAAGGCCTATGGCCCACTAGACTACCCACTTGGTTGTTTTGGTGCTGTTGTTGTTGTTTTTAATACACATGGCTTCACCTCGGCTTTCAAAAATAAGTAATTCAAAAACAAAAGACCTTTCTTCATCCCTGGGCTTTTAAGCTAATAAGCTAAATGTCACCATTCTCTGAATCCTCTATGTTCTAATATAAGCCTATATCTAAGCTTAAAATATTCTTCTCCAGGTAGCAAATGCCTACTGATCCTAAATGGTGACTCTTCTGAGAAACCTTCCAAAGTCAGTCACCTTTTTGACATTGCCTTCGTAAGTGAAGGCATCACCTAATTATTTACATATCTCCCTCCACAACTTCAATAGACTATAACTGAGGATAAACATTGTATTTCCTACTTATCTAATAACAGTACAAGTCATAAAGTAGGCAATCAAAAAGTTTGTTGAATGAAGCAGCCTATGTTAAATCCCAAGGGTTTCCTAAAAGCCATGCATTAAATTGGCTAAACACACACAAAGGAGAAAAACATCCCAATGCACATAAAGAAACGATTCAATTCTCAACTTTCGACTACTATTCAAAGATTGTTCTTTTCTTTTTTTAAATTTAAGAAGCAAGTCTGGCTACAACATTTAGGAGATAAATGTAGGTTGTTGTAACTACTAAGAAATCAAAACGTTTAATAAAAAAGACATTCAGGCCTTCACACCACTTTAGAGAGTGACTTTCACAGCTTCATCTCAGAATAGCTCAAAATAGACTCCCAAGCTCTGACAGTGTGACCCACCTTAAAAGATTCCATATCTGAAAGCAGACAGGCACTCTGCATGCGTGCTCGGAGGTGAGCCCCTTCTGCTGATGTACCTAATTTAGCTAGAACCTCCGACTGCTCTTCTAGCAGATCTTCTGTCATAGGCGCTGGTTCCTGTGAAGCACAAAAGGACAAAGCTCATGAACAGCTTTTTTTAGAAAAAGCAAAACTATAAAAACAGAATAAAGACAATTATATCAGCTCTAGCAGTCACAATATCTGTATTTAAAAGAATTTAAGAGAAATTCACAAGTTTTTTGGAACCTACATAAAAAATTAACAAATTAATAATAAATATGACTTTCAGGGCCCCCCCCCCCACAACAAATAAGATTATCATGTTTCCCTTGACAAGGATTAATAAAAGAGGAATTTGGGTGCACCGAACATTTTCCTGCCTCTTAATGATAAGAAGTGAAGTTCTAATGATATGTTTATATATGCCACCGTTAGTTACAACCAGGTTTTTATTGTAACTCCTAAGAGAAAAAAAAATGATAAATATGAAAATTAAAATAAAGGCAAATTAATTGAATCCCAACTAAAAGACCCCAAATAACTAAGTTTTATGTTGGAAAAGCTGCTTTGAGTTTAGGTTCCAAAGATATTCTAATTACTAATTCCCGTAAGAAGTCTTTGGATTTTTGTTTTGAGAATCAGGGACATTATAGATTCTAATGGTAACCCCAAATAAAAAAGAAGCTAAGGCAAATCTAAAGGAATACATAACTACAGAATCATTATGAACATTCCAAGCTGTTCAAAGGGTCTTAGGAAAGTTCTCTAAGAATTGATTCCATTAGATTTTATATCTGAAATACGAAGCACTCAACAATCCAGAGACTAACCAAACAAAGCTTGCCTGCTTCATTCTTAAAGCCAAAAAAAACATGGACTTTTCTATTCCTAGATAATAAGATAAAGCACAAGAGAAATAATTTTTTAGAGCATCTTGCCAATAAATACATTCCTTCTAGATTTCAACAGCTTACTATAAAGCAGGTTTTATAGCCTCAGCACTACTGACATTTAGACTGGGTAATTCTTCGTGGTGGGCCTGTCCTATGCATTGTAGGATGTTTAGCAACATCTATGGCCTCTACCTATTAGATGCCGATAGCACCACTCCACCTCATGATAATCAAAAGTGTTTCCAGACATTACCAAATATCCCTGGGGGGCAAAAATCACTCCCGAGTTGAGAACCACTGCCGTAAAGATAAATAATTTTCACAAATATCTGTCAAAAATAAAGTAGGAGCATGGTAAAGCTATGGCATTCAAAACAGAGCAACAAACAAAAGAAAATAACTCTTCTTCTATCATCCTCATTTTTGAAGCAAACCTAAATGAGGCACTTTCACATACTGCTGAAGAGAACATAATGTATAAGCTTTTCTAGATGACAATCTGGGAATCAATACATGGCATTAATGATGATGCCCTCTGACCCAATAATCCACTTCTAGAAATAGCACTATAGCATTACTTAGAATAGTGTGAGAACCGGAAAGAATCTCAATGTACAATAGGAAAATTGTTTGATATAGGAAAAATGGAAAGAAACTGCTCTAACAGTGATTATCTGTGGATTATGGAATTATGAATTTTTGTTTTCTTTTCTGTACAATGAACATGCATCACTTTTAAAGTCTCACACCGATACTCAGGGCTGAATAATAATAGGTAAGGCAATATGACACAGTGGTTAAGAGCTTGGGCTCTAGAAAAAACGTGCCTATGTTTGAATCCCAGCTCTATGACCTTGGATAATCACTTAAGCTTTCTGTGACTCTTTCTTGTGAAGAAAAAATCCTGGCACATACTCAGTTAATGCTAGCAATTAGAGACAAAATAGTTAGGTTTTAATTATAACCTCCCACTGATATCAAAATACCACAAATTAAAAAAATAATATGAACCCCCAATGAAGCAGTACTCAAGAGCAGAAGCCTTCAGTCTTTTCATTAGGAAGGAGCTACTTTTCATTGTCCTACAGCCCTGAAATCTCAGGATGGCAAGAAAGGAACAAGATGTTGAAAAGATACTGATAACCCTCCCACCTGGAAATCTCAGGCCAACTATAAGTAAAGAAGAACATGATTAAGAGGAACATAAACAGCAAGTAGCCCAAGGACCATACGCTTTCATATCTACCACTTCTAAATATGCTCAAAGCTTTCTCATATACATGATCTCATGTGATCATTGAGAGGAGGCCAGAGCATTTTACAACTGGTGAAACTGAGGTACAGAGATAAGTGACCTACCCAAAATCAAGTGGCAAAACTACAAAGTGTCAAACTGAAGGCAGAATCTCAGACATCTATCTGATGCTGCTTTGAGAACTACTAGTTTGGTTCAATCCACTAGTTAAGGACTCTTGCTCCAAGAGAGTCTCCACAGGTTTCTCTTCTAGCCCTGGCTCCTCTTCAAGCTTTTCCTAGCCATAAATTTTAGGTTGAACTAAGTCTACATGAAAGAAATATTAAAGTGTGCTTGAATTCTTATGAAGCAAGGATCTATATAAAGTCTTATTTGTGTGTGTGTGAAGTGGGCAATTGATTAATGGCACATTTTAAGCTAACTTCTAAAGTGTGAAATTTTAAGTGTCTCAACTGAGATCATTTTGAATTCCAACCATTTTATGTAAGTACATATACAATGATTATAATTCAAGTGAGATTAACTTTTAAGTAAGACAGTAAAATAGACTAAAAATCTGCCCTGATTTGCCTAAATGTAAGATATAAAAATGAATTTTTAAATACACAGAATGCATATTGAGAAAAAAATAAGTTTAAATTATTCCAGATTTATATAATAAATCTGAATGTAGAAAATGAAGCATCTAAAATGAATGAGGGGGGTATAGCCTTTTGAAAAGAAATAATGCTTGAGCTTCCAGAATAACTTTTTTGGACTCTTCATTAACCCAATCAAACCAAGACAACATAATGTAACTAGCTCATTAAAAATAAGGAATACTGTTAATTAAAATTTGGAAAGGGAAAAGATGTAATAAATTAACCTTTGCTGGATATTTACATGCCAAATGCTTTTAAATATACATGGTTTAATCCTTAACAACCGAGAGTAATACAAACTATTCTTGGCTTTTAAAGGATTTAATATTTGATTATTAAACAAATAAATAGATAGGGTTTTCAAACTGGAGATATGTTAGAACAGAAATACTTTCCTTTTCTTCCTGTCAATCACTGATCATAGAACCACTTAACTTTTTTAACCGCTTTTGTGAAGTATAATCGACATATAATAATTTAAAAGGAACATCTGATGAGTATACATCCATGAAACAATCACCAAAATCGAGATAATGAATATATCCATCACTCCTCAAAGTTTCCTTATGATCATTTTTGGAATGTCCATCAAAAAATGAATGGACAGGGCGCCTGGGTGGCTCAGATGGTTAAGCGTCTGCCTTCGGCTCAGGTCATGATCTCAGGGTCCTGGGATCGAGTCCCGCATCGGGCTCCCTGCTCCTTGGGAGCCTGCTTCTCCCTCTGCCTTTCTCTCTCGCTCTCTCATGAATAAAAAAAAAAAAAAAATCTTTAAAAAAAAAAAGATGAATGGACAAACAAACTGGTATATCCATGCAATGGAACACTAGAACTAAGCAATAAAAATGAATGAACTATTGATAGACACAACAGTATGTATGAATCTCAAAATAATTATGCTCAAAGAATTCCTACACACACAAAAATAAAAATGAGTAAAACTTTACACAAAATTCTAAAAAATGCAAACCAACCTATTATTTTTATTAGAGAGCAAAACAAGGCTCAGAAAGAAAACACAGCTTGTACTGGCAATACTGTTAATAAGTGGTAGTGCCAGAATATAAATCTAGTTCTGGTAGTTTCCAAAACCAAGGTCTATACCACAAGACCTCAATGCCAACTGCATGCTCCAAGACAAAATTAGATTAACTATACACTCGGTTCTTAGTATTAGAATATTCTGTCCTAATATTAAAATTTAATAATGAAATACCTAAAAAATATAATTTACTTTTAAAAGGATATAATGAACAAAAAGCATAAGGCCTGTCAAACAAAAAAACTAACCTTATAAATAATAGCCACCTGCCAACAGTATAAACATGGAACAGAATCAATGCTTAAAATTATCAAGCAAACATCCCAATATCCAACTGTATAAATATTAAAATTAATCAACCCATTTCAAAATATAAAAACTGCTTACAAACTTTTAAGTAAATCCTTGCACCTTGAGAAGCAATACTAGCCACTTATGTCTTATAAGAAAAAGTCCTCAGAAGAATAATAGCTAAAAACTGAGTGCTTATTGTGAACTAGACACTGTATTCACTCATCATGTGCTATTTCACTTAAAATTCACAATTAGCTTAATGATAACCTCAATATGCAGAAAAGCATTTGATAAAATATAACACCTGTTCATGATAAAAACTCTCAAAAACCCAGAATAGAAGAGAATTTCCTTAATATGATAAATGATATCAACATCAGATATGCTCAATGATTATTATATGCTTTCCTCCTGAAATTGAGAGCAAGAGCAGGTATCCATACACTAATCAACACTGTACTGGTGGTCCAGTACAATAAAGTATGAAAAAGAATGAAAAAGTATAAAGGTTAGAAAATCAAAATTCAAATTGTCTGTATTAACAGATAACATGACTGTGTATACAGAAAACTCCAAATAATCTACAAACTGCTAGAAATAATAAGTGAATGTACTAAGATTGCTAAATCCAAAGTCCATATAAAAAAATCAACTGTTTCTATGTATCAGGGAAAAGAAATTTCAATGGAATTTTTAAAATGCCATTTGTAACATTTAAGAAATTATAAAAACTATGAATTAAATCTAATAAAAGATATGCAAAACCTCTACATTGAAAACTATAAAACACTGGTAAGGGAAAATAAAAGAAATCTTAAATAAAATGAAAGGTATTTCACGGTCATGGGACTCGAAATTGTTAAGATGTCAATTCTCCTTAAATTAATTTATAAATTCAATGCAATATGGATTAAAAACCCAGCAGGATTATTTTATATGTGGAAAATGACCAGCTAATTCTAAAATTTACATAAAAATGCAATGAACACCCAAGATAATCTTGAAGAACAAAGTTAGATTTATACTACAAGACAGCAAGACTGTAAGTTGTAGTAATATAGTATCTTACTGGTACAAGGATAGACAAAGAGACTAAAGGACAGAATAAATAGTCTAGAAATAGACGAACACTTATTCGATCATATGATTTACAACAAAGACACCACTGCCATTGTGTGGGAAAAAGCAGTTCCTCTGAATAATGGTGTTAGAACATAATTATATGTCCTTACAGAGAAAAGACAATCTTTTCCTCATACCAAACCCAGTCAATTTGAGGTGGGTCACAGACATAAATGCAGTAAGTAAAACAATGAAGCTTCCAGAAGAAAACATAAGAGACTACACTGGGGCAGAAAAAGATTTTTTCTTTTTAAAGATTTTATTTATTTATTTGACAGAGAGACACAGCGAGAGAGGGAACACAAACAGGGGGAGTGGGGGAGGGAGAAGCAGGCTTCCCGCGGAGCAGGGAGCCCGATGCAGGGCTTGATCCCAGGACCCTGGGATCATGACCTGAGCCGAAGGCAGACGCTTAACGACTGAGCCACCCAGGCGCCCCAGAAAAAGATTTCTTAAAAGGGAGACAAAGCACTATCCATAAAAGAAAAACACTGACCGCTCAGACTTTATTAAAATTAAGAATGCCTATTCAACAAAAGGTATCATTAAGAAAGTGAACAGACAAGCTATCGATTGGAGAAATTATCTATAATACATATAACTGACTGAAAACTCATATCCAGAATACATGAAGAAACCTGCAAAGCAGTAAGAAAAAAAAAAAACTAACTTTTTAAAACAGGCAAAGGCTCCGAATAGGTACTTCACCAAGAAGATATCCAAATGGACAATATATAAAATACAATATATGAAAATGTGTTCAGTAGCATTACTCACCAAGGAAATGTAAAAACACGAGATACTACTACATACCCACCAAAAAGCCACAAATTTAAATGACTGAAATAATCAAGCACGCAGAGAAGACTCAATATAGCAGACTTAAGACTGCTATCCTTTGAAAGGCCTGTTTGCAAAGTTGACCCTTTGCTGGCATCTAGAAACTTGGATTTTGACAGGGTCTCCACTGTACTCAGAACTGATAAAAATGGCACACTGTGCCTAAATTATTTGTGCAAATGATATGGTTTATGCTGAACACCTGCTTTCCTTCTAGGAATCTGGAATTATGGTATGGAATTATGGTATGTGCTAGGCGGAGGGTGCCAATATGAACAGACCCCCAGTAAAAACCGGACCCTCTAAAAAGTCCCTCTGGTAGAAAACATTTCACATGTGATCACAATTCATTGCTGGAGTGAGAATTAGGCATATCCTGTGTGGCCACACTAGGAGAGGACTCTTGGAAGCCTGTGTCTGATATCCTCCAAACTTTGTCCCATGGTTTTTAAAAATGAAAAAACTCACCAAGCAGTATACTTAAGATTTGTGCACTTTATATATAGTTTATAAACCAATGAATAAGCAAATGTCTTTTAAATGACAGGAGAAAACATGTGCAATATATATAATAAAGGATCTATATCTAAAATATGAAGGATGAATAAAAATCAGTAAGAACAGGTCAGCAACCTAAAGGAAAAATGACAGGCAAGTCAAAGGAAAAGATAGCCAATAAACATACTAAATGATGCTTAATTTCATCAAAAATCAGGGAAAACAATCTAAAACATTGAGATACTACTTTTGTCCATCATATTGGTAAAAATTTATATGACTGGTAATGTTGTTTATAAAAAAATTAAATAAAATATGAATATAAGTTCCATGAGTACAAGAACCTTACTGTCTACTTTACTGCTAAATCCCCAAGTTCTAGAACAGTGGTTGGCATATATTAGGCACTCAATACAGATTTGTGCCAGGAAGGAATTGAGAAAGGGGAGTAAAGAATTTAAAAAAAAATAGTATTCCCTTATTCCTATATATGCACCAGTGACCAGAGTATTAAAAAAAGGTACAGCCTTTTTGAACAGCCATTTTGTAATTTGTGTATCTGCTTATCTAGCAAATCCATTTATTTCTTTCCTTAAGAAACATTAAAATGTGGGGGCACCTGGTGGCTCAGTCGATTAAGCATTTGCCTTTGGCACAGGTCATGATCCCAGAGTCCTGGGATGGAGCCCCACATCGGGCTCTCTGCTCAGCGGGGAGTCTGTTCTCCCTCTCATTTTCCCTCTGTGCTCTCCCTCTCTCTCTCTCTCAAATAAAATCTTAAAAAAAAAAAATTAAAATGTGAACACACAATATGTGAAAAACTGCAAGAATGTGTACTGTAGCACTATTATAGCAAAAACTAGCATGTAACATATACTGTGCATTAAAAGGGGAATGGTTAAATAAACTATGTCTCCTCTCTGCCATGGAATATTACACAGCAATTAAAAAGGAATAAAGTAGACCTACATGTAATGGCATGGAAAGATCTCCAAGACATACTAGGTTAAGGGGCGCCTGGGTGGCTCAGTCGTTAAGCATCTGCTTTCGGCTCAGGTCATGATCCCAGGGTCCTGGGATCAAGCCCCACATCGGGCCCCCTGCTCCACAGGAAGCCTGCTTCTCCCTCTCCCACTCCCCCTGCTTGTGTTCCTGCTCCTGCTCTCTCTCTGTCAAATAAATAAAATCTTTAAAAAAAAAAAAGACATACTAGGTTAAACAAAAAGTTGTACACCAATGCACACATTTAAAAACAAACAAAAAAGGGGTGCCTGGGTGGCACAGTCAGTTGAGCTTCCGACTCTTGGTTTCAGCTCGGTCGTGATCTCAGGGTTGTAAGATTGAGCTGAGCGCTGAGAGTCTGCTTTTTCCCTCTCCCTCTTCCTCTGCCCCTCCCCACCTCTCTCTCTCTCTAAAATAAATAAATTAAAATCTTAAAAAGACAAAAAACCAAAACCAAAAGTCCACTAAACTATGTATCTTATGTATACACATATATGTACATCAATATATAGGAACAGGTATAAGAAATGATAACCCAAACCAGTAACAGTGGTTACTTCTAGAGATGTAAGTTAAACTAGTGGGTAGTGGTTTTTATTTTTTCTAGATTGAGTTTTTCACAATAAAATGTATTCACATACTTAGGCAAAAACAACCCAACAAAACTATTGTTCTTCCTTAGGTGTTGAGTTGTTGCTGTTCTACTTCCTAATGGTGTAAAGTGGCTTTGAACTGTATTTTTGAACAGACAAAACTAATAATTTTACTTTTGCTCTTTCTCTATTTTTGGATTTTTTTTTTTTTAAGATTTTTATTTATTATTTGAAGAGAGACAGAGATAGCGAGAGAGGGGAGGAGAGGGAGAAGCAGGCTCCCCGAGGAGCAGGGAACCTGATGACAAGGGGCTCAATCTCAGGACCCTGGGATCATGACCTGAGCCAAAGGCAGACATTTAACCGAATGAGCCACCCAGGCACCCCTAGGCTGATTATTATTATTATTATTATTTTTAAGATTTTATTTATTTGACAGAGAGAGACACAGCGAGAGAGGGAACACAAGCAGAGGGGGTGGGAGAAGGAGAAGCAGGCTTCCCGCAGAGCAGGGAGCCCGATGTGGGGCTCGATCCCAGGACCCTGGGATCATGACCCGAGCTGAAGGCAGACGCTTAACGACTGAGCCACCCAGGTGCCCCAGGCTGATTATTTTTAAGAAACAACAGACACACGGAAAACCAAGTAGAAGATACCATTTTGTAAGAGGCGTTTACATACTATTTTTAAAAATATTTCTTTTTCTTTTTTTTCTTTCTTTTCTTTCTTCCTTATTTTAAAGAGAGAGAGAGAGCACACAGAGGGGAGAACAGAGGAGGAGGGAGAAAGTCTTAAGCAGACTCTGTGCTCAGTGGTGGAGCCCGATACAAGGCTCCATCTCAGGAGCCTGAGATCAGGGCCCTGAAATCAGGACCTGAGCTGAAACCAAGAGTCGGATACTTAATCTCCATTTTTTTTTTTTAATTTTATTATGTTATGTTAGTCACCATACAATACATCATTAGTTTTTGATGTAGTGATTGTTTTCGTATAACACCCAGTGCTCCATGCAGTACCTGCCCTCCTTAATAACCATCACCGGGCTAACCAATCCCCCCTCCCCCCTCCCCTCTAAAACCCTGTTTGTTTCTCAGAGTCCACAGTCCCTCATGGTTCATCTCTCCCTCCGATTTCCCTCCCGTCATTTTTCCCTTCCTTCTCCTAGTGTCCTCCATGCTACTCTTTATGTTCCACAAATAAGTGAAACCATATGATAATTGACTTTCTCTGCTTGACTTATTTCACTTAGCATAATCTCCTTCAGTCCCATCCATGTTGATGTAAAAGTTGGGTATTCATCCTTTCTGATGGCTGAATAATATTCCATTGTATATATGGACCACATCTTCTTTATCCATTCGTCTGTTGAAGGGCATCTCGGCTCTTTCCACAGTTTGGCTATTGCGGACATTGCTGCTATGAACATTGGGGTACATATGGCCCTTCTTTTCACTACATCTGTGTCTTTGGGGTAAATACCCAGGAGTGCAATTGCTGGGTCATAGGGTAGCTCTATTTTTAAATTTTTGAGGAACCTCTACACTGTTTTCCAAAGTGGCTGTACCAACTTGCATTCCCACCAACAGTGTAAGAGGGTTCCCCTTTCTCCACAACCTCTCCAACATTTGTTGTTTCTTTCCCTGTCCATTTGTGCCATTCTAACTGGTGTAAGGTGGTATCTCAATGTGGTTTTGATTTGAATTTCCCTGATGGCTAATGATGATGAACATTTTTTCATGTGTCTGTTAGCCATTTGTATGTCTTCTTCAGAGAAGTGTCTTTTCATATCTTCTGCCCACTTTTTGACTTGATTATTTGTTTTTTGGGTGTTGAGTTGGAGAAGTTCTTTACAGATCTTGGATACCAGCCCTTTATCTGTAGTGTCATTTGCAAATATCTTCTCCCATTCTCTGGGTTGCCTCTTTGTTTTGTTGACTGTTTCCTTTGCTGTGCAAAAGTTTTTTATCTTGATAAAGTCCCAAAAGTTCATTTTTGCTTTTGTTTCACTAGCCTTTGGAGATGTATCTTGAAAGAAGTTCCTGTGGCCGATGTCACAGAGGTTACTGCCTATGTTCTCCTCTAGGATTTTGATGGATTCCTGTCTCACATTGAGGTCTTTCATCCACTTTGAGTTTATCTTTGTGAATGGTGTTAGAGAATGGTCGAGTTTCATTCTTCTGCATGTGGCTGTCCAATTTTCCCAGCACCATTTATTGAAGAGACTGTCTTTTTTCCATTGCGTGTTTTTTCCTGCTTTGTCAAAGATTATTTGACCACAGAGTTGAGGGTCCATATCTGGGTTCTCTATTCTGTTCCATTGGTCTGTATGTCTATTTTTGTGCCAGTACCATGCTGTCTTGGTGATCACAGCTTTGTAATATAGCTTGAAATCGGGCAACGTGATGCCCCCAGCTTTGGTTTTCTTTTTCAACATCTCCTTGGCGATTCGGGGTCTTTTCTGATTCCATACAAATTTTAGGATTGTTTGTTCCAGCACTTTGAAAAATGTCATTGGAATTTTGAACGGGATGGCATTGAAGGTATAGATTGCTCTGGGTAGCATAGACATTTTAACAATGTTTATTCTTCCGATCCATGAGCATGGAATATTTTTCCATCTTTTTGTGTCTTCTTCAATTTCTTTCATGAGCGTTTTGTAGTTCCTAGAGTATAGATCCTTTACCTCTTTGGTTAGGTTTATTCCGAGGTATCTTATGGTTTTTGGTGCTATTGTAAATGGAATCGTTTCTCTAATTTCTCTTTCTACAGTTGCGTTGTTAGTGTATAAGAAAGCAACTGATTTGGATTCTGTTTCTTAAACACCTGTGTACCTACCACTCATTTTAAGAAGTAACAGATCACCTTAACCATGATGAACTACTTATTTCCCTAACTTCAAAATATTTCTCAATTTCAGAAATGATAATACCTGAAAGCCCCAAAAGTTTATTTAGATTTGAAATCTTAGATCTTTGAACCCAGATTTGTTTAAAGAATTGCTCCTACCCAGGGCGCCTGGGTGGCTCAGTTGGTTAAGCAACTGCCTTCGGCTCAGGTCATGATCCTGGAGTCCCTGGATCGAGTCCCGCATCGGGCTCCCTGCTCGGCAGGGAGTCTGCTTCTCCCTCTGACCCTCCCCCCTCTCATGTGCTTGCTCTCTCTCATTCTCTCAAATAAATAAATAAAATCTTAAAAAAAAAAAAAAAAAAAGAATTGCTCCTACCCAAAGCAAACATTTCCTACTAGGATGAAGATATAAACAACAAAATAAAAATAAATAAAGCTTAAAGAGCCAGTCCGAATCCTACCTGGGTCACTGGAATGTAGAGAGGTTCTCCATTATGTAGCAGTGTGAGTTTTCCATGCTGATATAGTCGTCCCTCTGGTTTTAAGCTTGTCATCTCCTTAGGTCCTCCTTTCTTGCTACTCTCTTGTCCGTTTCCCTTAAATTCTTCAGTATCACTTAGGCATTCAAAAAATTCTTCTTCACTGTCACTCCAAGAATCCCAAGATTTTCCTACCTCTCCCTTTTCCTTATCCATATCTTTTAGATTATCTGGCCCCAGCTGGTCTCCAGCTCTTCCAGCATCCCCTGGATACATATCTGAAGTATTTGTCTTTCTCCCCTCATCACGGGCCTTCTTTCTTTCAATACAACAATTTAACATCTTAAGAAAACACAAATAACATTTATATTTAAGTTAGTTACAGTAAAATAAAAATCTATCCACTTCTTCAATATTTAATTTGCCTTTTCCACCCCTTCCCTGGACCCTATTGTGAATAACAGTGACTACAAGTAACCTACAGCAGCACAATGAGAATAGCCTATAATCCATTATTACATTTAGTATTAGAATAAACTCCAATTAAATTAAGACCATATTTAGATACTGTCGTTGGGAAATCTTTACCTGTAGTTTCTGATGTAGTAAACAACATCTTAGATCTGGGGGTCCACTTGCTAATCTATCAAATAAAGCAGTGGGAAAAGTTAGTTTTAGTAAAATGGCTTCAGGTATGCAAATTTCTTATGCTACCATAAATTTTAGCCATTTGATAAGAAATCAAAACTAGATTTCAACAGGTAAGATAACTGAGATGGAGCAAATAAAGACTGAAAAAAAAAAAAATCACAATTTATTTTATCCTCCTAGTCCACCAACAGCAAATATATTTTTCAAAGCATAGTAGCAAACTAGTAATAGTTCTCAGTTAATAGAAACTTAAAATGAAAAAATGTCTCTAAATCTATCCCAGGGAGTAGCTACCATACAGTATTTCACACCATACAAAACAGATTAGTTACATATTCAGTTCTCAATTACTATAGTGGATTCTCAATATAAAAAAAATACTGATTTCCACCTCTCTTTTGCCAAGAGGAGCCTAAACTGCCTCTAGTTCTAAACCACTAAGTTCCCAAGAATCAGCCAAGAGATAATCCAGCTAAGCAGAGACTGGCAAATGAAATAGAAGTAAATATTTTTGGCTCAATCACCAATTTATACTACTCATATCACAATTCTGCCTTAGTATATGTAGATAAGCAGTAACGTACACGATATTGAAATATATGGTAACTAAACTCTTCCACTTTATTAAGTGAAATGTCAACATATATTCCACAAAAAAATTACAGGTAATAGTGAGTATCTGAACTTATGAACTCTAAGAATGTTTTCTCTTCAACTATAAAAATTTATATTCACTCCAGAAGGCTTAGAAAATACACAAATGTATAAAGGACGAAATAAAAATATTATTTCACACCTGGGAAAAACTACTGTTAACATTTGGCTTTATTTCTTCCCAATTATATTTCTATAAATATAGATCAGCAAAACTGAAAGCACTTAGTATACAAAACACTGTATTCTACTTTACTACAAATACTACGATCATTTTCTATGTTATTAGAGATTCTTGAAAAAAAATAAAACTTGTAATAGATCCATAACTTTCCACTGTAGACATATATCATGATTTACACCATTCTTTTATGTTTAGTACTGAGGCTGCTTCACCTTTTTTCCCCTATGATAAATTTGCTACAATGAACACCTCTGAGTATAAATCATGTCCAGTTTCTTACCACTTTCTTAGGGCGGATTTCCTAGAAGAGGAGAATTAATGGGCCAAAAGACTAATTAGGCTAACAAACAAAAAACCTACATATACAAACGAAAATTCAAATTCTTACCCTGGAATCAGAAAGTTGTTTTCCCATCTGAAACGCATTTCAAGAACAAATTCCTGCCAGAGATGTGCCACTCCTTTTAATCCTCCATGGTAGAAATTGATCATACAAAGACACAAAGCCAATTTGTATGTTAAACTGTCAGATGGTGCAGATTTGAACTGATTGTAGAGATTCTGAATTTAACAAAATAGAAACAAAGCAAAACTTGTTAACAACATATTTGCAGGTATAATCAAAAACTGTGTGGGGAGAGATTTTAATACTAAAATTAACCTATCCTACCAAACTACCTTTTATCAAATACTTAATACATTACTGCCTAAATTGTTCTTAGGCAGTCCCATGTTTTCAAAATTTCTGCAAGGATTGAAAGACTGATGCTACAGTTTAGAAAAGCTAAAGTCACAACTTTCAATTTCCTCTGTGGAACCTTCAAGATGTATTCCAAATATGTTGTTTTTAAAATCTTTTTTTTTTTTTTAAGATTATATTTATTTATTTGAGAAAGAGAACACGAGACAGAGCGTGTGTGTGCAGAACATGAATGCGGGGGAGGGGGCCGGCAGAAGGAGAGGGAGAAGCAGACTCCCCGCTAAGCAGGGAGACGGATGTGGGGCTCCATCCCAGAACCCCAGGATCATGACCTGAGCCAACAGCAGACATTTAACCAACTGAGCCACCCAACAGCCCCTTAAAAATCTTTTAATTATAGGGCGCCTGGGTGGCTCAGTTGGTTAAGCGACTGCCTTCGGCTCAGGTCATGATCCTGGAGTCCCGGGATCGAGTCCCGCATCGGGCTCCCTGCTCGGCAGGGAGTCTGCTTCTCCCTCTGACCCTCCTCCCTCTCATGCTCTCTGTCTCTCATTCTCTCTCTCTCAAATAAATAAATAAATAAAATCTTAAAAAAAAAATCTTTTAATTATAAATGAGTATAGATTTATTATCAAAATCAGAAACATAAAATCAGAACTGTATAAACCGAAAATATAAAGCCTCTGCTTTTCCTCATTTCATGAAATCTACTTCCCAAAAATAACTACTGAAAATAGTTTATCTCTATGCCTGTCATTTAAACATCTCATTTCTCAATTTATTAAAGACCTGGATAAGGAACACATGAAAATTTTTCTTCATTTTACACATTTTACTTCATTAAAGTGTTCCACTCACTGTCTGGTTTTGAAATGCAGAGAAGAATCAATGGCAAAACATCAATTTGATAATTTTATAAAAAGTCTAAAATGAGGGAAATCCTACAATCATGCACAATATACCTATTTTTTCACTGTTTCCAGAAAAGTTCTTGCTACCCAAAATACATATGTATGGTCAATGTATCATAATCTGAGTGGAGGCCATGATCTCTACTCAAGCTTTCCTAAGGTGATTTTTAAAATTAAAAGATCCTTGGGGTGCCTGGGGTGGCTCAGTCGGTCAAGTGGCCAACTCTTTTTTTTTGAGAGAGAGAGAGAAAGAGAGCATGAGCAGGGGGAAAGGACAGAGGCAGAGGGTGAAGCAGGCTCCCCGCTGAGCAGGTAGCCCAATGTGGGGCTTGATCCCAGGACTCAGGGATCATGACCTGAGCCAAAGGCAGATGCTTAACCGACTGAGCCACCCAGGCGCCCCAAAGTGGCCAATTCTTGATTTCCACACAGGTCATGACCTGGGATAGAGCTCTGCCTCAGGCTCTGTGTTCAGCAGGGAGTCTGCCTGAGGATTCTCTCTCCCTCTCCCTCTGCCCCCCGCACCTCCACCCTGGTCACATGAGTGTGAGCCCGCTCTCTCTCCCTCAAATAAATAAATAAATATTTTTAAAATAAAATTAAAAAATAAAAAGATCCTTATGCTACTAAACTAGCAATATAGCAACGCCTTAGAAACTCAATGCATTTTAAATATTTTAATATTAAATTCCAACTTACATAATCTTCACTCTCTGATACAGGATTATTGTTGTCTGTGGAAGAACTTCCATCTAATGGTTTCTCAGAAGCAGCATCAGGGAATAAGAACTTAGGGAGAAAAATAAAAATAACCACATTTCAACCAATTTCCTACTTTGTTGATATTCATAACTCATATAAACACTATTTTATTTTTTTATGGTTTTGCTATTAAAACAATGGAAATGTGCTTATTGTACTGGCCAGTGGGTTCTACATTATATCAAACATTTTCTCTTTTTCTTTAAAAATACACAGTGATAAGCCAATTTTAGAAATCAGAGATTTTTCTTAAAACCACCTGGTTGTGTAGACTAAACAATGAAAATCTCTTCACTATGATCCATGGTCATTAAATTTATAAAAAAGTATTAGACAAAACCTAAGAGAAAAAATGTAAATACGCACACATTCATGAGGCTCTATGAAGTTATACAGTCCACAGGTTTTCATATATGAAATATTAAGACTACGATATTTAAGATGATAACTTTACAAGATACCCCTAGAAAGTCGGAAGCAGTCTAAACCTGTAATGACCAGTTCATCTTTTTCCACGTGGTTTCTGTTTACGTGTATGTAGGAATGGTTAAAAAAAAAAAAAAAAATTCAGTGCATATGGTAACTAGAATAGAATCTCTAAGGATATATTGTTAAGAAGGGGCCTTTCCCAGGGCCACTGGGTGGCTCAGTCGGTTAAGCATCTAACTCTTGATCTTAGCCCAGGTCTTGATCTCAGGGTTGTGGGTTCAGGCCCTGCATTTGGCTCCCCAGCGTAGAGCTTCCTTAAAAAAAAAAAAAGAAGGGGCCTTTTCTGCAGAAATATATTTTCAGTCCTTTTATCACTGTTCTTCCCAAGCGTGTGTTGTACTGCTGACCTGTGATTCCTTTTACTATGCACACTATGCCACATATTACAGAACGTGCTCAGGAGACTTTTTCAAATTTAGAGGAACTACTCTGTACCAACCCCCACTACTAGGTACATTTGCAAACAATATCCTAATCTAAAACCACTGTGTAAGGTAAATATTACTGCCCACTTCTTTCAGATACACAAGCTGAAAATCTGGTTAAGAGTTTTATTCAGATTAATGCTGGGATGAGATTAACATCAAGTTTCCACGTCCAGTATTCTTTTCATTGCACTATTCAAAGGTTGTTCCCAAGATTGTCTTAATGCACAAATTGCCAGAAATATGACTATACCTACAATTATAGTAAGAACAGCTATCATTTTACCAGAGGCCTATTATATGCCAGGCAGTGTTAAGAGATGGTCCTTTCATCCTCCAAACAATCTAACAGGGTTTCATTAGCCTCATTTACAGATGACAAAACTGAAATTAAATGACTTACTCAAAATAATATAGTAAAATCAGGATTAACCCTGGTGTGTGTGGTTCCCAGGCTGGGCCTGTTCCACCACTCTATACCTAGGAGACATCTTAGCTCTTTCTAGTACTTACTATAAAGCTTTCCTTAGACTTTTGTGAAAGGAAGCTTTCAAAAATCCAGTTCTGATGTTGACCCTCTGCTTAAAATATTAACTACAAGATGAAGCCCGGTGTTTCAGGACTGTTCATCTGTTTCTAAAACCTTCTCTTCAAGATGCAACTCAAGTGCCCTTCTTTATGACACCTTCCCTGATTCCCACTGCCCAGATAAAGACAGAAACATCCTCTGCTGTGTTCTCACAGCCAAACTGCCAGACTTCTCCCATGCAACACGGTATTGTAACTACTGTTTACCTTCCTTCTTCCCATTAAACTAGCGGGAATTCTCTGAATGTGGAGACTTCGTTTTACTCATTTTATATTCCCAATCCAGTGCTTGCCACCTCGAAAGGACTGGTTTGATAATGAATAAATGAGTATACATACAGACATAGAAAGATACCATATTTAGTTACCAAGAAATGAGTATACATACAGACATAGAAAGATACATTTAGTTACCAAGAGAATAGTATTGAGGACATCATTATTCAGTGGTGACTCTTCTACACCTCTGTGTTTTCGTATTTTCTTCTTTGCACTGTGTACCATATTTGAAACTGATAATTTATGAATTGGAACCGGTGCTGGCTCTGTCAACTTTGACAAAGCATGAGTTATATCAGCAATTTCTATAAAAAGAATAGAAACGAACAGAAATTATATCACCAACCTTAGCAAGTTAAAGTGATGAATAAACTGTTGATTGTATAAAACATTTTAGTCACTATTTTCACTGGTATTATATGGTCTCAGAATTACAAAATTTTAAGACACATATTCAGCTTTATATGCGTCCATAATGACAAAGGTGTAACACAAATTATTTCTCTCCAGCAGTTTTAAAGAAACATCTAAAACCCTGCTTTTCAAAATATCTTACAGTTTTGGTAGAAAGAACTTATTAAATGTGCTTAATTTTTAAGCTCAGGGTAAAGCCCGGAGAGAAATGGTAGCAGTCTACTCCATCAAAACTTGTTTTTCCAACTTAATTCAAATGTGAAAATAGATGAAAAGTTACTAGAAAAATGCCAAAGAAAAAGGGTTAGATGTCTGAAAGTAACTTAAAAAAAGGAAAGTAGGTCACCTCTCCCTTCTTCCTCAAATGTGGATCGTCCAAGAATTTCATCAGTTGACTCCTTTCGACGGCAAATTTTAAAGAATTCAGTGACAAAATCACCTACATAGAAAAAATGTTACTCATATTTGACACTTAACTAAAAGAAATCAGCCCTACAAATTAAAGTACATGTCTTTTCACAAAAGCTGTAAGAAAGATTTGGTAGAAAAAGAAACCATTCAGTTTTTCCACCCAAGACAAAAATTAATCCTGTTTCATAGATAGCCTTGTTCTTCCCTTCTCTCCATGTCACAAGATATTAAAAAAGTTTTTCCTTAGAATCCCTTCTAGAATGAAAGGAAAAGTAACTGTACCTAGTAATATTAATCACTTACTATGTGCCTGAAGAAGACAAATAATTATCTGTTCTCAATGAATTGTAGAAGTAACAAGAATATTACTATATGCACAAAATGCCACCTTAACTGCCACCCTTCTAGAATTATGGGTTCATTAAAAAAATTAAAATTAAAAAGAACTTCTGGTCCTTTCATGAAGATGGTACCAAAGGTCAAGAAGGAAGCCCCTGCCCCTCCCAAAGACGAAGCTGAAGCAAAAGCTTTGAAGGCCATGAAAGCGGTGCTGAAAGGCGTCCACAGTCACACACAAAAAAAGAAGATCTGCATATTGCCTACGTTCCGATGATCCAAGACACTGCGTGTCCGAAGGCAGCCCAAATATCCTCAGAAGAGCGCCCCCAGGAGAAACAAGCTTGATCACTATGCCATCATCAAGTTCCCCCTGACTACTGAGTCAGCCATGAAGACAACAACACACTTGTGTTCATTGTGGATGTCAAGGCCAACAAGCACCAGATCAAACAGGCTGTGAAGAAGCTCTACGACATTGAGGTGGCCAAGGTCAATACCTTGTCAAGCCTGATGGAGAGAAGGCATTTGTTTGACTGGCTCCTATGATGCTTTGGATGTTGCCAACAAAATTGGGATCATCTAAACTGAGTCCAGCTGGCTAAATCTAATTTTTTTCACCACAAAAACAAAAACAAACAAAAAACCTGAAGATATGTTTCTAGAGGATTAAGAAATCATGTAGCATAAAGTTATTTTAGCTTCAGCTGCATTATTAATGGTACACTTCCTGTCATTATTATAAGGGGAAAAGGTTTGATATCTTCTGAAGACCTGCAATGAGACATTTGTACAAAAAAATTAAAGTTTAACAGGAATTAAAGTTTAACTAATCATCAGTACTAAAACTACCAGACAATACAAGATATTAAATTCATCAACTAGTCTGAATAAATCTAGAACACTTTCTGGACTTCTTTAGAAAAGTAAGATAATCCTATAATTCAATCATATAAACTATATGACTCTAGTTAATTATATGACTACATAATCCTTTAATCTCATCATATAAACACATAAAGTCAAAGAGTAGGGTGGGATCATGGAACAATAACTTAAAATGAGAATACTTTAAATTCTAAGGTCCTCTACAATTACCACAGAAGTCAGTGGATGAGAAACAATAAGGAACTAGGAAACAATTTAGTAAATAAATTTAACGATTTAATAATCCAATGATTTAACAAGAGAAACTATTTATTGAGCATTTACTGTACAAAAGGCTATGTATTAAATGTGATACACAAACACACACATAATCTTATTTGATCCTCTCAATAACTCTATGCATATACTATTGTCTCTATTTTACTGAGACCTGAAGAAATTAACAAAACTTGTTCAAACTGGCAGACCTAGGATTTAGAATAAAAATTCTAAAACTCTTAATACCAACCCTCCACTATCTCCCTAATACCCCAAGACAAATTCACCAATGGCAGGAATTTTACCTTCTACATCTTTGTATTCACCATTATGTAGTTAGCAAAAATGGCAAGTGCTAATTAGCATTTAATGAATAGCATGTGATGAATTTTAAAGAACCCAAGAAAATAATATTTTAGAGAAATGCATCATTACTGTCATCAATAAATATTTAGTAACTCCATTAGCTGAATGGTAATATATCAGGTTATATGGAATAAAGGTGGTTTATATAAAAAAACAGAAATGAAATATCTTCATATGTACTAAATATGAGAGAAAAAGATGGAAAGACACATTGAGGAGATGGGTTCAGAAGACTTCATGAAAGAGACACATCTACAAAAATGATAAAAGAAAGAAATGCCAGATATGGGATACAATAATATTATCCCAAAGGCAAATTAACATTTTTTCAAGTATTTCTATTTATGATATTTCACTTGATCCTTTACACCTCTTTCCCTCTATCAGAAAATAGGTTTGCAGATGTGGTACAATCCTACAGAAGGGCTCGTTCTTCCCCTCACATACCACAGGTCCAGAGGATGGCAAAAGGCAGAAAGTGCTGCACTAACAAGAACGGAAGATGCAAACTGACAGAAGAAGGAAAAAAGGGAGTAACATAAAAGCCTTAGAAGAATAAAACTCAGATCATGAGTAAATATGTGAGAATTCTGAGATGTAGACTGCTTAAAGCTAAAAGACAAGAAAGAAATCCTGTAGGTGCCTGGGTGGTTCAGTCGTTAAGCATCTGCCTTGGGCTCAGGTCATGGTCCCAGGGTCCTGGGATCGAGTCCCATTGGGCTCCCTGCTCAGCGGGAAGCCTGCTTCTCCCTCTCCCACTCCCCCCTGTTTGTGTTCCCTCTCTCACTGTGTCTCTCTCTGTCAAATAAATAAATAAATTCTTTAAAAAAAATAAAAAATAAAAAAAAGAAAGAAATACTGCTAGTGCTATTCAAGACTTACTAGGACTCACTGCTGTTGACAAAGATTTTTTTAGTGGTATTAACCGAAAAGATCACAAATGTAAAAAAACAAAAATGTACCCTTTTGATAGATGAAATAAAGTATAAAGAATACATTCAGTCTTCCTAATCTGGAAGATGGGCAGATTGGTGGGGAAGGAACATAATTTCAGGAAAGGATGTCTTACCCAGCAAACACTGAGGATTTTCAGCTTTTCGAACTCGAACAGACCAATGGGGAGCCTGAATAGGATCCAAATCACTAAAATACAAAACAAAATAAACAAAGATCCTAATTATGACAATGTACAACTCATTAATTTATCAAAATGCAGCCTAATTAATTATATAAAAGGACAAGCAATCCATTTTGCCTCCCTTAAACTTACTGTTACTCAGATAAGGCCATTTGGGTAAGTTTAAAAAAAAAACCCAAAAAACCCAGAATTAAGAAATCAAAGTTTGTAGACAAAAAAGCAAAAAAGAAAAACCACAATCAAAACACACATATAAAAATTATTCTGAACAAGCAATGTACACAGATAATCTAATAAAACAATTAATTTTAGAAATAATAAAGAAATGATCTTGTTTTACAACACTAATAGTAAAAACAGAGACTACAAAAATTTGCACAAGCTCAAATGTGCCCTATTTCCTCAATTAAATAGATTATTACACATCCACTTAATGGATTATGCAGCAATTTTAAAAATAACAACACAGATCTTTATTTATGGGCATATAATATGTAAAGATACATACTAAATAAAGCAAATATATAAATTTAAACTTTAAAAATATACGCTCCCATAAAAATACTGACTCATTATGTTGTACATGTGAAACTAATATAATGTTACATGCCAATTACATCTCAATTTAAAAACAAAAAAGTATATACCCCAAAATGCTAACTGGCTATTTTTTAAGTAACAGGATTGCATGTAGTCCTTATTTTCTTCTTTATAGCCATCTAAATTATGTGATTAAGAAAGCTCATGTTACTTTTATCATCAACAAATACAACCTATTTATTTTCTGATTAAGAAAGCTCATGTTACTTTTATCATCAGCAAATACAACCCATTTATTTTAATTCAACAAAAAAGTGTCCTATTTCTCACTGTTCTGCATCATGCATGAGAGATACTAAAATCGTGTTCCTCTCTCTCCACATTCTTCCTAATGTTTGCTATAATTTTTGAGTTGTTTCCATTGCACAAGAGTATATGACTGGGAAGTTTCATTATTTTTGACATTTAATGTTCAAATATTACTCCCACACATTCTAATGACCATCACCTCTTCAAAGTATTTCATGAACTGCTTCTAACTAGCTAAGAAAAGTTCAACAGAATTATGCACTATATCCCTCTTGAAGACATCTTTGCTAAAACAAAGTAAGACTGAGGTTGTTCAGGGTAGGGGGGACGGGTTAAATAGGTGATAGAAATTAAGGAGTGCACTTGAGATAAGCACAGGGTCATGTATGGAAGTGTGGAATTACTACGTTGTACACTTAAAACTAATATAACACTATATGTTAACTAACTGGAATAAAAACAAAAACTTAAAAAAAGGGAGACCGTTCATTATCCCTGAACTAAAGATCACATCCCCAAGGTCAACAGCTTAAAATACATCTCTAATACATATCTAATCAGCCTAAAAAGCGACCTTTAAAAGTAAAAAATCAACCAACCTAATCAGAAACTGATAGAAAAAGAAAAGTTGCTAACCACTTGGCAGTTAATTTATTCTACTGAAATGTTTGAATCTCAATATACTACTCTTAACATACTTACGAATAAACATCATTATCCACAATGATACCTTCTGTCAGGTGAGGCCATGTAGTTGCTAAATGGAGTTCACTAAAATAAACAAAACATAAAATATATCCAAAAGCTTTAATATTGTATGTATATCCTCTGACTCAGCAATTCTACTTCTAGAAACGTATTCTAAGTAAATAACCAGAAATGTACATACAAGTATGTTAAAAGTGGTGCTATCTATAATATAGTAAAACAGGAGACGACTAGTTTATTAGCAAATGGAGCACACCCATATGAAGTTAATGTCTTGCAGACATTAAAAACACATACTATACCTAACAGCCCAAAAGTATAAATAACCCCAATATCTATCAGCTGATCAATGGAGAAATAAAATGTGGTATTAGCCATATAATGGCATATTCTACACCAATAAAAAGCAATGAAATACTGACCATGCTACAATACAGATGAACCTCAAAAACATTTTGCTAAATGAAAGAAGTCGGACACAAAAGGCCACATACTGGATAACACAATTCATATGCAACGTCCGGAACAGGCAAATCCATAAGGAAAGAAGGTAGATTAGTATTTGCCTAGAGCTGGAGGGCCTGGGGAGATCAATGGGATGACAGCTAAGAGGTGAAGGGTTTCTTTTTGGGATGATGAAAGTGTTGTGGAATTAGAAAGAGATGATGATAGCACAACTTTGGAAACACTAAAAACCACTGAATTTTATACTTTATACGGTGAATTTTATGGTACATGAATTATATCTCAATTTTGAAAAACTCATGTTATATATCAGAGGTTAGCAAACGTTTTCTACAAACGACCACACAGCAAATATTCTAGGCTTTTGGGACCATGTAGTCTCTGTTATATTCTTGGTTTTTTTCTTTTAAAACTCTAAAAATGTAAAAGAGATACAGAAACAGGCTACTGGCCAGATTTGGTCCAAGGTCATAGGTTCACTGACCTCTTAATATAAATTTTTTTTTTTTAAAGATTTTATTTATTTGAGAGAGAGCGAGCACATGAGAGGGGGGAGGGTCAGAGGGAGAAGCAGGCTCCCTGCTGAGCCGGGAGCCTGATGTGGGACTCGATCCTGGGACTCCAGGATCATGACCTGAGCCAAAGGCAGTCGCTTAACCAACTAAGCCACCCAGGCGCCCCAATATAGATAAATTTTAAGTTTTAAAAAGTTTGCATGTAAAATAAAGCAAGCAAGCCACAAAACATAGAAGATGACATATATTTATAAAATATACAAACATACCGAGTGAAGAAGAGTTATCATAGCAGGCCTGATACTTAGAAAAGGACAACCTGTGAGGTTCACCCTTGACTTGCCATCTGGGAACTTAGATTTTGGGGGGTTCCTATCATTCCTTGATAGGGGTGGCTCACTGTGCCTAAACTACTACCTAAACAGTATGGTTTATGCTGAATGCCTGCCTTCCTCTGGTACATGGACAGAATGCCTAAGTAACCAGCCTCAGATAAACACACCATGTAGTGAGCCTCTAATGAGTTTCCCTGGTAGACAGCCTTTCACACATGTCACAATTCATTGCTAGGAGAATTAAGTGTGTCCTGAGTAACTACACTGGGAAAGGAAGCTGGTCCTTGGTTGGCTCTGGACCTCACCCTATGTGCCTTTTCTCTTTCCTGATTTTTGCATTATATCCTTTCAATGTAATACACCATAGCCATGAGCACAATTAAATGCTGTGAATCCTCCTAGCAAATCACTGAACTGGAGAGTCTTGCAGAGACCAAGTTGTCATCAGTGACCATCTATGAGTAGTGGGATTATGAATTTAGTGAATATTTTTTTTCCTGTCGAGATTTTGAACCCACTTCTTGGAGAGTAAAGTTTGGAGAGTAAAGAAGCCAAAAGACCCAATTACTTATTTTCTCTGATCTTCAGTGGTGCTCAACTGACTGGCAGCTCCAGTCTGGACTCTACATTTTAGAATTCACTGTGGTAACAGGGCCAGAATCTACAACAATATAGTATAACCTTGGTTAATAAGTGGACAACTAGCCACCATTGGCTCAATCCTATTTTCTGAACTGGGTCCTATAATGGTCCCAATTAAACTTCTGTGTTACCAAATACCTCTTCAGTAAGTTGATTTTTTGACTGAATTAGTCACAGTTGACTACTATAGTTTACAACTAAGAAACTTGACTAGCAAACATGGTTTTTGCCTCTTTTTATGTTTTCTAAATTTCCCTTACTTAGCATAAATTTATTACTTTCATAATAAAATAAATTTTTAAGGTAAAAAAATGACTAGACAGTATGTAATATTAAAGGACATGAATGATTACAAGTTTAAAACTCTAAGCTCTGAAATAATTTTAGGTATTAACCTCAGATTCATTTCCTAAGTTTTTTTTTAAATATTTTTATTTATTTTTTTCCAACAGAGACAGAGACAGCGAGAGAGGGAACACAAGCATGGGGAGTGGGAGAGGAAGAAGCAGGCTTCCCGCGGAGCAGGGAGCTAGATGTGGGACTCGATCCCAGGACCCTGGGATCATGACCTGAGCTGAAGGCAGACGCTTAACGACTAAGCCACCCAGGCGCCCCCTAAGCTTTTATGACTATGTTCTCTCCTCACCCTCTAACTACAGAACAACTTCTCTGACAAGGAGGGGACACTGAAAAATGCCTTATTCCCTCTTCCACCACCAAAGATTCCTTTTCAAAAGCATTGTGCATGCCCACATCATTTGCGATTTAAATGGTTTACCATACACACCATCTCATGGTGTGTACTCTTTTTGTACTCTTCTTTGATCATCTATTTCTCTGCTGATTCCTCATCATGACTTAAAATTTAAAAATATTTATTAATTAATTCCTTCACATTTCTATTACCAGGTCAATTTTATTCTCTCTCCCTAAAATTTTCTCTAAGCAAAATCTAATGACTGAACCAGCTGGAGGGCCACAAATATACCATTTCTCCCTTATTTACTATGCCTTGATGGCCACCTTCTTTATCCTCTGGTAAATTTCATCAAACTCTTCCCTGTATCAAGGCCTTTACACAGGCTCTTCATTCCACCTGCAATGGTCATTCTCTCTCTCTGCCTGGCTAAATCCTCCCTAACTGAGACACTTCCTTTCAGAATACTTTCCTGATGGCATCCCAATCCAAACTAGTTTCTCATTTTACTGTTATTATAACCTGTACATTTCCTTCAAATTACCCCACAGCTTATAAAACTGTTCACTTATTTAGGTGATTATTTTGTCCATTTCCTTCAATCAGATTGTAAATGCCAAGAAGCCAGAAAGTGTTTTATTTACTTCTATAGCTTCCTAATTCAGCATAGTGCCTGGCACATATAATAAATATCAATTACAAAAGATACTTTATCTTTCCCTTGAGTGATTTTAAGTTAAAACTACTACTATTTCTACCTCTATGTAAGAGTATTAAGAATGTATGTATGCATGATAATCTCCCCACGACAATATGCCACTCGCAAAGAACCTCCTTCATCCCTCCCTGAAAGAGAAGATTCGGAAGCACAAGAAGAAGTGCCTGGTGCAGAGCCCCAAATCCTACTTCATGAACATGAAGTGCCCACAAGGCTACAAAATCACCACCATCTTTAGCCATGCACAGTTTTGTGAGCTGGCTGCTCCACTATCCTTTGCCAGCCTATAGGAGGAAAAGCAAGGCTTACAGAAGGATGCTCCTTCACACAGAAACAGCACTAAAAGCACCCTGAATCAAAATGAGTGGGAAACCATCCCAATAAACACATTTTGGATACAAAAAAAAAAAATTTAAAAAAAGGTATGGATGTTTGTGCATATATTTTTTAATTAGCCAAGTAGTTTAACTAAAGAAATAAGACAGTTTCTAAATCAGCATTATTTATATTTTCCAAATATTTTGCTCTCAGTGATTAAATTTTCCAAGCCTTACATTTTTTTATAAAGCAAAATTTTCTTAAAGTTCAGTAGCTCTTCTAGAAAAGCAGTTGGGTAACCTAAGAGGTCTGACTTAAGCCTTAATTTGTACATTTGGAAAAAGTGGTCAGGAAAAATGTAAACATTTGTTAATTCTCGGTGATGACTACATGAAAGTTTGTTATATATGACATTCTCTGTGCTTTTCAATATGTAAAATGTTTCCCAAAAAGTAGGCCAAGAATCACTTCTATAAAGAATAATCAATAAGTGGCATTATACACATTTTATGTATTATTTGAAAGCTTCTTTTACTTCTAAATTACAGAGGAAAAACAAAACAAACGGACAGACTGTTAGGTATAGGTCTGCTTCCGGTACTATACTCATTCCAGAAGGCTACAAAACACAGTAATCAGTATTAATAGGATTTAAAAAGTAAAGTCCCAGGGCACCTGAGTGGCTCAGTCAGTTAAGCATCTGCCTTTGGCTCAAGTAATGATTTCAGAGTTCTGGAATGGAGCCCCATGTCGGGCTCCCTGCTCAGCAGGGAGTCTGCTTCTCCCTCTGTCCCTCCCCTCTGTTCCTGCACATGTGCTCTCTCTCTCTCAAATAAATAAAATCTTAAAAAAAAAAAAAAAAGTAATCCCATAATTCAAATGATATCCCACCTTATAGGATCTTCACAGGCACCAAATGGTAATTTGCCAAACTCCAGGCCTCCAACTTCTCCTCCTACAAGGGCATCTATATCTAAACAAAAGGAATATTTTTCCATTATTCAGCAAAAAATGAAGAAATAAGAATTTAATTAGGTTAGCTCTTTGGGCAATCATATATTTAAATGTGCCTGTATCAAGAGCACACAGAGAAAGTTAGAAAGCAAAGAGTCTTTAACTGGACTGCTTGTAATAAAAGCAGTTATAATAAATAGAATGTTATAATAAGAGAACAATTCCTATTTATATAGTGTTTCATTCAAGCCATGCATTCTACATTTTACCTTTTTGAAATACTCCTTAAACAATGCTTGAGAGAACATTAATCCTGTAATTTTTTTTGCATTTTCTAAGAATGTGATTAATATCATCTAAAAGAAAGATTATCCAAGTATTTAAAAATGTAATCACCAACCTACAGTTCTGCTGCCAATAATTTCTGAATAGCAAATTAGTTATCATTAATAAATTTTTATTTCAGATGGCAGTACATGGAAATAATTTAAGTTCAACAAAGAATTTCCTTTCTGTTATGAATAGTATCTGCGATTAGAGGAGAATGTAGCGGGTAAATCACTCTCCTTACTCCACCCCTCTTAAAGAATAAAACACTTTTAAAAGACATCAAAAAGATTTCTCTTTGAAATAATTCAAATGGTTGCTTTTCATTATTTGCACTATACTGGGAATTCCACAAATTAAAGTCCATTGTTGAGTTATGAATATTCCCCAGATTTGCTAAAATCATGTTTGACAATTATCTGCAACCTAACTAAATTAAAATTAGTCATTAAATAGGGCTCAATTACTTGAATCAGTAAACTTTCTCAAGTCAATTTCATTCCATTTTTCCAACTAAAGAATGCTTATAATAATAAAGATTACAATGATTAGGTTTATTACAAGATGTGAATTTTTAAGAGCTTCAAAATGTGTAGTAAGCATATTTTATAAATTAATAAGCTAAAAATTATTACTAGACCATAACTGTGCAAAAGTTTTAATTCAATTAAAAGTTCCGAAGTGGGGCACAGGGGTGGCTCAGTCAGTTAGGCATCCAACTCTTGATTTCAGCTCAGGTCATGATCTCAGGGTTGTGAGATTGAGCCCCACGGCTAGCTCCACACTGCGAGTGGAGCCTGCTTAAGATTCTCTCTCTCTCTTCTCCCTCTCTTTAAAAAAAAAAGCAAAAAAACAAACAAACACACACACACACAAAGTTCAGAAGCAACACTGTGGAATGAAAGTATCATGGGATTTGGAGTTTGACCAGTGTTTGAAAGCAAACTTTATCATTTGATGACCATGTGACCCTGGGCCAGTTACCTATGTTCTCAAAGACACATATATTCTCTAAGAAACATCACAGATAAATGATAATTACATGAAATAATATATAAAATGCCAAGCACAGTGTGTGCCCATATTACATGTTCAAATCCCTTCCTTCCCTTTATAGGAGAAAATATTAAAAATTTATATGGCCTTCAATTCACTGCAAACGGTTAATATTTTGGTCATCATTAAAAAAGAACTGGCAAGAGAACATTAATAAAGGCTTTACTGGCAATCAAAATTATAATGCTAACATTCTGGCTCTTGGGCTTCCTCTTAGATCACCACAGACTGTATCATCTTGGGAAATATTTAAAATTGACTAATAATAGAGCAGCCTTTGAAAAAAAGGAAAAGGAGGGCAGGAACTGAAACTTTCACAGAGAAGCTGGCTACAAATTGTCTAGAGGGTATTGTCTGGAAACTAAAATTACCAAAATGAACACTTGAGTCTTTCTTCTAATTTAATTCACAGCTTAGCTTTTATTTCCCTTTGCTATAGTTTAGTTGCAATTCTTTCATTGTACATTAGAATTTCAAATTATTCTGTGGTACATAAATAAAATACTGATAGCATATATAACTACCAAAGGCTAAGGATGTACTACATTAATTCTAATATCATTCCAAAACTACCGATTTTCCATCCTATAAATAACCAACTACTTGAAACAAAAACAGTAAAGAATATTGTTTTATTCTAATTTATTTTTCTCTGAGCGGAGTAGAGTGAGAAATGTGTCAGGCTAGTAAAATCCTTGTAATTATTTATAAATTTGTATTACATTTCTTATAGATATACTTGAATATAATTACACTTCTATGTGAGAAACACCCAGGAACCAAACCCTCACTTAATTAGGCTATATGTCCAGTAGGGTGAACTTTTCTAGAACTTAGGTAATATCTTGTTCACACCTGCAGCCCAAACATCCCAAGCCGGCCCATTATAGGTTAATAATTAATGATTACTGAGTGAATCAGTTTATCAGTATATACTGCTTTATGGCTAAGCGGGTAAACTGGTTTTAATTACATCAAAAGCAAGTTAAAGTAAAATATTCTAGAGCTCTACCTATCGTAAGTATATGTGTATATACACATTTTTTTTTCTTTTCTGCTTTCCTTATTTAGCACTCTTCTTCAATCTCTACTTTCCATAAGGTTCTCAGCTTATGAGGGTGGCTTCCGTTATTACATTCTAAAAACAGACATTTTAATAATTCACTACATACTAATTTGCAGCACATGATGTTCCACAGCAGGGGGATGCTTTATAAATAATGTTAGCTTTCAAAGACAGATTGTCACATACAGAGTAATGTTGTCTCTAGAACAAACTTCAAAGCTTTTTTCAAGAGAAAAAAAATGATAAAGGCAATGAAATCAGCAATACTGCATTTAGAATGAATTACAAACATTTCAAATTTAAAACACTTGAAACACACTGTTAAATAAGTTTAATTTCTGAATATATTTTCTTTTCCACTTATATTCATTAAGTTAAATATACTCTAAATTATCTCACCTGGAGGTTGCTGAGGCCAAAAATACTGCTGCCAATCCTGAAGTACATACGTAAAGCGAATAGCAATACTAACTGGAGGCAAAGGAGTTAAAGGACATCCCTAGGAAATAAATGCAAAGACAATATCGCATAGCTTTAAAAAAAAGTGTTTTAAAAACAATGCCAGAGAGCAAATTACATGAACATGAAGCTGTTTAAACTACTAACTGGAGGGGCACCTAGGTGGGTGAATGGTTAAGCCTCCAACTCTTGATTTCAGCTCAGGTCATGATCTCAGGATCCTGAGACTGAACCCCTTGTGTTGGGCCCCACATCTGGCCCATGTCAGATCTCTGGGTTCCCTGCTTGGCATGGAGGCTGCCTGTCCCTCTCCCTCTCCCACTGCCCCTCCCCCAGCTCGTGCTCACTCGCACTCTCACTCTCTAAAATAAATAAATCTTTTAAAAACAAACAAATAAATAAATAAACTGCTACCTGGAAACAAACTAAATGCTCCTTCAAAATATTTTTAACAATTTTAATTATACAGATATAATTTCTTACTATTCTGTTCAGCCATAATGAATGTGAAAAAATCTGATTCATTTTTTAAATAAGTGAAACTATTATAAAGTGTAAGACTAGGATTGAGGAGACAATGTCTTTTCTTTCTTTCAAATGAAAATAAACTCAAATTAAAGCCAGTCTTGAATAATTTAACCATAATTTTAGACTAAGACAAATGGTCACTCATGCAAAATATACTAATGAATCAGTTAACATAAAATTTAGATTCATCTTTGCATTCATTAAAAATCATGAAAATAAATATCACCTAAACATCCTATGATCTCAGATTGCCTTAATAATGTTAACCTACATTAAAGTGGAGTAGGACTTAAATATACAAGGATTCACCTATGAACATGTGGAACTATAAATTCAAGAGTATTCTGCATATCTAACCAGTTACCAGGTGTTGCTGATACTACTGATCAGGAGGAATAAAAGACATTTAGCTCAGTAGCAGCATCTATAAATGTCACTAGTAGTTAACCAAATACAAACTCAATCTGAAGTCACAATACAAGGTGGCCCAAAAGAAAGATAATTCAGTTTTGGGCTGCTGTGTCCTAGACGAGCAAGGTAAGATTCTGGCTGGTTAGGAATAATAGACTTCTCAGTCAAGTGCAGATATTAAGTGAGTGTTCACCCATAATAAGATACAAATAGTCTAAAAACCATAACAAAGTTGCTTTGACACATAACCTCTGCTCCAGTTAGATAGCAACATAGATAAATATAGAAGAGATAACCAGAAAGGAATAGCTAGGATCAAACATGACATAAATATATCTTTTGGGGCCCTAGAAAAGGTACACAAAATCCCAAGTTTTAAGTGGGGCTTAAGGCACATGCCTGCTGAGTTCCAGGTGTGGAAGAAGGCAGTGACAGCCTAGGATTACAGACTACATTAAGTGGAACTGGAAGTTCAACTCTGCCCAGAGTGAGTGCACTGTAATACTCTGCTTAAGGCAGACACTGGGACAGGGCACAACTGCTTGGTACAGTAGCTTTGCTGGAAGTTAGGGGCTGGGGAGAGTCACTGAGTGAGGGGGAAAAGACACTCTCATAACCTAAGCAAGCAATCCAGTAATTCCAAGACCAGATAATCAATATCCCCAATATCACCACAGAGCAAGAGGCTCCAAACACCATTTTAAAACCCAACTCTGAAATTTTCTACAGGTAGGGAGCAACCACAAGATTACAGAGCCAAAGGGGAGGATGGGAGAGAAAGTTAAAAATTTTAGATACAACATTCATTCTAAATGAGCCTGCAGGGCGCCTGGGTGGCTCAGTTGGTTAAGCGACTGCCTTCGGCTCAGGTCATGATCCTGGAGTCCCGGGATCGAGTCCCGCATCGGGCTCCCTGCTCGGCAGGGAGTCTGCTTCTCCCTCTGACCTTCCTCCCTCTCATGCTCTCTGTCTCTCATTCTGTCTCAAATAAATAAATAAAATCTTTAAAAAAAATAATAATAAATAAATAAATAAATAAATGAGCCTGCAAACAAAATTTCCACAAAACATGAAGAAATGTAGTTCTAAAAGAGATAAATATACAAATCAACATTCAAGAATATAAAACCATGATATATAAAGAGCATGTGAAAGAAGAATGTCTAAATGAAAAAAGAAAAGACTAGAGTACGAATTTTCATATATTTAGAGGATTATGGCAGAATTTAAATTTAAATTTTATGTACCCCAAAGGGCAAAACTGATCCCCCACCCCTGCCAGAAGGAAAGCCTTTTCTAATAAATTAGATCTATGCAAAAACGAAATAAACTTCCAGTGAAGGGTGAGTGCTCTGGAACATTGCAAGCAGGTGTTAAAGAGTAATTTTTATAAAGATAGCTTTAGGGGTGCCTGGGTGGCTCAGTCGTTAAGCATCTGCCTTCAGCTCAGGTCATGATTCCAGGGTCCTGGGATGGAGCCCCGCATCAGGTTTGCCGCTCAGTAGGGTGCCTGCTTCTCCCTCTGCCCCTCTTCCTGCTCATATGCTCCCTCTCTCTCAGATAAATAAAATCTTTTAAATAAATAAATAAGCAAGCAAGCACATAAGCATCTCCTTGAAACTGAATGGAGAGAAAAACAGATGATTGGCAAGGATGGCCAGGACAGAACAACATTGGGCTGCTCTGCGGGAAGCCTGCTTCTCCCTCTCCCACTCCTCCTGCTTGTGTTCCCTCCCTCTCTGTGTCTCTCTCTGTCAAATAAATAAATAAAATCTTTAAAAAAAAAAAAAAAGTAAAATAAAGATAGCTTTAGAGAGAGATTACAGAAGAGTCACATACTGGGTAGTTTTAGCTATGTAAAACCCCTAAAGTACCCAAAGAACTCTCAATTATTTTAAGTTTAACTCTTATCAAATCAATTTTGAGGGGCGCCTGGCTTGCTCAGTTGGTAGAGAACACGACTCTTGATTTCAGGGTCGTGAGTTCAAGCTCCACATAGAGCGTGGAGCCTACTTTTAAAAAAATCAATTTTGAGAGGTGTTTCATATCTAGGTGAGTTTTGTGAAAGTTCTGCCAGATAATGTGATGAACTGATTAAGAACACTTTTTCTAAAAGTACAACTAGCAAACTGTCATAATCTAAATTAGGCTCCACAGATCAAGGTGGTCCCTAGTTTCAATAAAGAGAAGTTCAGCTACGTAAGGGACATAAAAGATCCAGGAAAATAATGTTCACTAATGTTTTTGAAGAAGGAATAAAGTATTAATACTTGCATCTGACCAGAAACCTGATCTGACCAGAAACCTGATCTAAAAATACATAACTGAAAACTTCTGGTGAGAGAGCAAAGGGAAACAAATGGGACAGAATATATACATACTTTTTCAAATATTTCTCAAAACACCACATGTAGAATGAAGCAGTACTTAAAGCTTTCAAAGTTTTTGAAAAAAAATTACATACATACACGGAACTCTCTAAAATATATGCTTCTATGATCTTTTGGTGGCGATAAACACAAGAAACTGCTAACAATAGTTATTTTGAGGAGCAAGATTGAGAGATGAAAGGAAGCTTTTACTTTATTTAAATTTCTTAATATGGTGACATGCATTACTTTTTAAAAAAATGTCAAATGGACTTATCTGGGTGGTAATAATCCTACCCTACACTATTTAGGGCCTCAACATTGAAAACATTTTTATGAAATTAAGTTCTAATCCTAAATAGCTACCATACCTACTAAAAGAGAAATTTCAGCATTTTCCTCATTATTTTTTCCTTTTTAAAATTTCCCAACCATCAGAAAGACTGCAAAACTAGTATAATTAACAAGCAGCTACCTGAAGCACACTCATCTGGGGAGGTTGGCAATAGCTGACCCCTGAACATGGGTCTGAACTATGCAGGTCCACTTATAGATGAGCTTTTTACAATACAGTACTATAAATGTGTTTTGTCTTCCTTACGATTTTCTTAGTAACATCTTCTTTTCTCCAGCTTACTTTATTGTAAGAATATGATATACAGTACATATAACACCACAAAATATGGGTTAATCAAGTGTTTATGTTACTGGTGTGGCTTCCAGTCAACAGCAGGCTAATGATAATCAAGTTTTGGGGGAGTCAAAAGTTATAAGTGCATTTTTGACTATGCACAGGGGAGGTGGGATGTCAGGATCCCAACCCCCGTACTGTTCAAGGGCCAACTGTTTTACTATTAGAGGAGAAAGAGTAGAAAGATAACACAGTAAATAAATGTTAACAAACTGAACAAAATTAGTTTAATTAGTTGTTCTTTAGCATTAGTACACTAAAAATCTAACTGGATACTGTTTCTTTGAACATACATAGTAATTTATATAGTCAATTATATCTTTCTTCCACTAATTACATTATCAATATTATAGAGAAATGTTTCTACATACTCAATAAAATTACCAAACTGCTACTTTTATCTGGATCCCAGATAAGACTGACAGTATCAATACAAACTCACAATCTTTGATTTGAAGATATCCAGCAGACCTGATAAATGAGTGTACTGATTTGGCACTTTCCGAAGATGAACCATTTCAAAATCAGTTCGGACACCATGACCCTGACATTCTCCCACATACATTCTTCGCCATTTGTGATGAATTTGCACAAAGAGTGGCACCTGGCTGTAGGACACAATTAAATAGGAATAGATTTTAAGTTCATTAAACACTAATTCCTAAATCTAAAAACTTCCCCATTATTTTAATCTCAAATATTTAAAAACACTAAGCAAGGATCATTTATCAGGCTTATATTTACAAGAGACACAGTTAGTTTCTTTTCTCCGTACACTAATAAGCTGAAGAAATGATCATCTAGTGGAACTTTATATTCAGAAAATTGTTTTAAAATAGCTGAAAGTAAAAAAAAAAAAAAAAAAAGAAAAATGAAAATTTTTTTGAATAAAAATGATCATATTAAGATAGGGACTGAAGGACTCCATAAAAATCTGCTTTTTGCTCCTTTTCCTGCTTCTACTCTTGCTAGGACCTGCACCCCCACTTTACACATGCCTCAGTAGTTTATGTCCTCCTTGTAAGAGACAAGGAGTTAATGATTTCTCTAGAAAAGATAACATTTAAGGAAGGACCAGGTGAGAATAACCAGACAAAGCTATCATATGTGCATTCCAGACCACCAGCACTAGACATATCCATGTCAAGATACCCAGGCTCCAAGGAATAACACATGGGCCCTCACCTTTGATCTAACCAGTTCCTGGATGCCTGAGAGGACACATACACCAGACCATGATCCTCAACAAAAACTCCCAGGCCCGAAGCAAAGATGAGACTTCCTCCTTTCCTGAGTCTCTCAGATACTCTGTACCTGCCACTCTCTCTATGCCTTTAATAAATACCGCTTTCATCTCTTGCTGGCTCACATTTGATTTCTATCCTGCACGCATCCAGGGACCCCTCTGGTTGGTCCTGAGGGACCCTCTCTGGGTCCAGATCAGGCCTGCTGGCATCAGTACCATATTAGCCTTTTAAAGGCAAAATAAAATTTGATTCACAGGTATGAAACAATACAAATCAAAACAACATTAGTGGTGAAATATTTTTTACTTTATCATTTGAAGATAGAACCAATCCTTATTATTCACAGATTTGCATGTTTGCAAATAAGCCTACTCCCTAAAATTTATTTGTAACCCCCAAATCAATACTCAGCATTTTCAGTCATTTGCGGACATACATAGAGTAGCAAAAAGTTTGAGTCATCTGACTTGGGTAATCTCAGTTGAGGTCGAACAATTCAACGATCTGTTTTTAAGTTTGAAAATTAGATTTTGTAACAAAATTTAAATAAACATTTGAAAGCAAAACACAAAAAGAGTACAATTTACTCATTTCAAATATTCATTGCATAGTTCAGTAAATTTCCCTTTAGAAATGCACTCACTAAAGGTTTTGAGTTTGTCCTTCTATATGATATTCCAATATAATAATGCATAAGTAGGAATCCTAAGAATTTTTTTTAAATCTAACTTAAAAACCATTTTCCTTCATTAATTATAATTAAAAATAGTTTTTAATTCAATGTCTAGGTTTTTCAAAATGTTCACCTACCAGCCAGTGTTTCCCAAAGCAATAGACACAGAACTCAGAAGAAGATTGCACTTAGATTCACTGAGAACTGCATCATGGTTTGCAGCAGGGGCAATCACCACAAACTCCCGCAGTCCATACCTTTAAAAAAAGAACCACTGCCATTAAACAGGGAAAACTTCAGAATACAAAACCATTATTTGAAAAAATCTCCCTGCATTTTAGCAAGTCATGTCTGAGATATAGGTGTTTCTCTTTTTTCTCAGTGGCAACTGAACTGACAACATGAATTTCCTTCATTTAGTAAAACACTTCCATTATTCACCTAATTCCTCTCAATTCTTGACAAATTAAAAGCAATTTGCTGAAATCACAAAAGAAAAGCATTAACAGTTTTGCCTTAAAAGTTAAGTTTCCAAGACTGAAATCCTGCTTTTAATTGATAACATTAAGTCCAATGATGTGGAAAGATAAGAGTTTGACAGATTCCCTAAATGGGAGGAAAATAATTATCATCCATCATGTATTTGTGCTGTCTAAATGTGAAAACGTGGTTTACTCAACGAAGGAATTATTATATTGTTGTTGTTGTTGTTGTTTTAAGAGAAAGAGAGAGGGCGGGAGAGCAGCAGAGAGAGGGGGAGAGAGAGAATCTTAAGCAGCACCCCCAGCACAGAGCCTGAAGCGGGGCTCTCTCTCACAACCTCGAGATCATGACCTGAGCCCAAATCAAGGGTCAGATACTTAACTGACTGAGCCACGCTGGTGCTCCAATGAATTCTTATATTCTTTTACACAATAACACATCAGATAGGAGTCACAAAATTATCAGAGAATGGCTTACTCTTGCTACAGTATCTTACAAAAATGAAAACTTCTCATTTAGTTGTCAAGTCCTTTAAATAACACAAATTTGTGGCCAAACTTTACAAAAATATAAGATCAAGTTAGTGATTTTGCCTATTGAAAATTCCTGCTCTAGTCACTCCTAAATGTATTTTTATTTAATATTTTTAAAATTAATTATGAAAGGCATTACCCATTTGCCTAATTTATTTTAACGCTGATATGTAGAGTTGTGAAGGCTTATTTTTATGAACATTCTCAAGAAATCCCAGTGATAAAGATCAAAAAATAAAAACAGTCCAACCTATAATCTGTTTATTGTTTAGACGACAAAAATTTAGTTCATCTTCTCACTTTGCCTCTATCCTCCTACCCCTGAAATCAAAAATTAGTTATACAGAAATGGCATTAAATACTGGAAAGAATCCAGACCTATGAATTTTAAGCTCTAAAGGTTTTAAAAATACACTTTTCTCTTTTTTAATGTCCTTGGAAGAAAGAAAACAAAACAAGTGAACATTTTTCCCCATGCCATCACCCACACTAGAGTGAAACCACAGTCAACAGTTCTTGGTTATTCTGGGGCGCCTAGGTAGCTCAGTTGGTTAAGCGACTGCCTTCGGCTCAGGTCATGATCCTGGAGTCCCGGGATCGAGTCCCACATGGGGCTCCCTGCTCAGCAGGGAGTCTGCTTCTCCCTCTGACCCTCCCCCCCTCATGCTCTCTATCTCATTCTCTCTCTCTCAAATAACTAAATAAAATCTTAAAAAAAAACACAAAACAGTTCTTGGTTATTCTTCCAGAAATAATCTATCCATGTACTCATCCTACCCTCAAATAAGATTATAATATTTATGCTTTCTGTAACTCCTTTTCAAAGGGTAATCCCCTACCAATCAGTACTCTGTCTCCAGTTTTATTCCATTCTAACACTGCTACTATTTCTACAAATATAACTATAGGATAAAATCCTATTAAGTTGACGGATAAAAGAACATCTGTATCTGTTATAGCTGCTGCCAAACAATCTTCTCCCTCTCTACACACACACAAACTGTGCCAGTGTATACTCCCAATAACAACAAATAAGCCAAACCAAACTGCTTTCTGTATATATGCAATAAAATTAATTGAGTTCTCTATGTCTTTATTTCCTCTAACTGGAATGTTTTCCCTCATTCTATCAGTATCTGACTGATACATTCTTTGAAGATTTACCTCAAATACTACCCCACCACTCCAGTTAAAATATGCTATCTTCTCTGAATTCTACTGTATTTTTCCAGGTACTATTATTATCTTTGAAGGATCAATATATATCACTGATTTACTATCTGTATTAGACCTATTTGAGGCCTGAGATGATGCCTTCAACTAAGCAAACATTAAGTGGAGGCCTTAAAAAATGAGAAAAATCAACAACAAAAAACAAGCAACCTGATTAAAAAGTGAACAAAGAACGTGAATAGACATTAGTCCAAAAAACATATACAATAGGAAAATAAGCACATGAAAAGATGTGGTCAACATCACTAATTAGGAAATGTAAATCAAACCCACAGTGAAATATGACTTCACACCCACTACGATGGCTACTGTAACAAGCAAAATAAAACACATAACAAACGTTGGCAAGGATATTGGGAAGTGAGAACCACTGAGCATGAATGGTGCGAATTTAAAATAGTACAGCCACGGGGCGCCTGGGTGGCTCAGTCGTTAAGCGTCTGCCTTCGGCTCACGTCATGATCCCAGGGTCTGGGGATCGAGCCCCGCATCAGGCTCTCTGCTCCGCAGGAAGCCTGCTTCTCCCTCTCCCACTCCCCTTGCTTGTGTTCCCTCTCTCACTGTGTCTCTCTCTGTCAAAGAAATAAATAAAATCTTAAAAAAAAATAAAATAAAATAAAATAAAATAGTACAGCCACTATGGAAAAACAGTACCGTGATTTATCAAAAACTGAAACACAGAATGACCAGCAGTTTCAGATCTGGGTATATACCCAGAAAAATTAAAAGCAGGGACACAAAGATACTTGAACATGCATGCTCACAGCACCTTATCCACACAGCCAAAAGGTAGAACCCAAATGCCTATCAATAGATGAATGGATACACAAATGTGATATATGCACACAGTGCAATATTATTCAGCATTAAAAGGAAAAGAAATTCTGATACATACTACAACACAGATGAACCTTGAAGACTTAATGCTAAGTGAAATAAGCCAGTAACAAAAGGATGAATACCATATGATTACATTTATATGAGGTACATAGAGTAGTCAAACTTACAGAGACAGAACATAGAATGGTGGTTACAGGGCCTGGCGGATGAAGGATTGAGGAGTTATCATTTAATGGGTACAGAGTTTCAATATGGGATGATGAAAAAGTTCTGGAGATGAATACTGGTGATGGTTGCACAAAAATATGAATGTACTCAACACCAGTGTACACTTAAAAAATGGTTAAAATAGTAAATTTTGTTATCTTTCACAACAAAAAAAAGTTAAACAAATATATGAGCAAAACTGATACATATTTTAAAGAATAAGAAATATCAACAGCTAAGCATTTTATTCAAAGATGTCCAACCTTATTAGTGATTAGGAAAATAAAATTAAGGGAAGATAATCACTATTTACCAATTAAATTGGCAAAAAATATAAAATACTGGTAAGATACAGTATTGGCAAGAGTTTGGGACATGCCACAGGTGGTGGTATAAACTTTTAAAACATTTTTGTAGAACAAAAAGGCAGGATATATCAATATTCAAAATTCACAAACTTTGTACTAATTATATTTCTTTTTATCTATTTTACAAAAACATTCATACAAATGCATATCTTGAAGATACTGCGGGTTCAGTTCCAGATCACCACAATAAAGCAAATATCAAAATCAAGCACGTATAAATGATTTTTTTGGTTTCCCAATGCACATAAGTTATTTTTATACTATACTGTAGTCTATTAAATGTGCCAACAGCATCTTGTCAAAAAAAAATGTAAATACCTTAAATAAAAAATACTTTGTTACTAATAAATGCTAACAATCTTCTGAGATTTCAGCAATCACAGATTACAACAATAAATAGAAAAATAATGAAAAAGTTTGAAATACTGCAGGAATTATAAAAATATGACAGAGACCAGAAGTGAATAAATGCTACTAGAAAAACCAACTTGCAGATATACACTTGCTCAACATAGGGTGCTACAAACCTTCAATTTGTAAAAGATCAGTATCTGCAAAATACAATAAAGCAAAGCACAAAAATGAGGTATGCCTTTACGCATAATGATGTTCACTGTAAACAGTTTCACTGTGAAAACTAAAAACAACCTAAATATCCTTTAATGGAAAAAAAATGGGTAAATAATTACAGAACCCTCTCATACTACATGATACTTGTCATTAAAAAAAAAATAAGGTTTTAAAAGAAAAGTTTACTGACATAAAGGCAATCATGAAATGCTAAGACAAATGTATATCAGAAGACACATAGTAAAATCTAGTTTATGAAAAAAAGTCACAAATCAAAAGCACGAAAATACATAAACATATAACTAACATAATCTTAAAATATCCAGATGGACATATCCCATATTTCCCATGATTTCCTGCTTGGCTGTCCAAAATTAATAAGTATGAGATGTTTAAACCCCCTTTTTATATGTGTGTAGAAAGGAAGGGATGGGGAGGAAAGAATAGGAAAAGTGAAGGGGGAGTAGAATGATACGGTAAGTTTCATTAATAAATCTTTATGTATCCTACAATATCTAGTCTAGTAATTTAAATTTATTAGGTGTTCAAGCATACCAACACAAATAAAAATCCCACTATGGCAATTTTTAATAATAGAACTGTTTTATGTTAGATAATCTGTTAGATTACACTTTGTACATGCTAAATACTCAATTTAAATATAAATGTGCCTTAGCATCACATTCTCCAACTGAGAAAGGTAGGACAATCACTCATTTTTATCTATTTTGTCCTAAGATACATTTTTCTTTCTTGCTCCCATAAAGACTGAAAGCAACAACAAATAACCAATATTTGTACCTGTTGTTTATCTTGCATAGGAAAATCATAAAAACACATACCAACTTTGAATGCTACCATTTTACATCTCCTACATGTAGAGTTTCTTTCTTAATTTAGAAAGAAATATATTCAGGGGCGCCTGGGTGGCTCAATCAGTTAAGCGTCCAACTCTTACTTTTGGCTCAGGTCATGATCTCAGGGTTGTGAGACTGAGACTCATGTGAGGCTCTGCACTGGGTGTGGAGCCTACTTAAGATTCTCTCTCCCTCTCCCTCTGCCCCTCCCCACTCCAGAAAGAAAGAAAGAATATATTCAGAGCCTCTTTGAATAGTGTAAAGAATATATGCATAAAATACTGGATCACCAAAAACAGTAATGATAAATAAAAAACTTTCTTGGACATATTTATACCTAGCATGTACAATATACCTGAGAAAATGTAAGTGTTCAATAAGCAATTTCTTTTTTCAATTTCATCCTCCCAGACACCTTTGGATATTGCAAACTGTACCTTTAATTTATAAATCTATTCAGATTAATTCTGGTAAAATCTAGCAATTTTACACAGCATAGCTCCATTTCCTCCCCTATTCCTTTGTACAATACTGTCATATACATTACATTTACCTACGTTATAAACCCAACAGTACAGCGTTATAATTATTGCTTAAGCAATATTAGGGGCTTTTTTAATTAAGAGAACATCCCTTTTGTATGTACTAGAGTACTTCCAATGCTCTTCATTCCTCCTATGGATCCAATTATCATATCTTTCTTTTAATACTGCCTATAAGGTAGGTCTCCAGGCAATGAATTCTCTTTGTTTATGTAATGGTGTTATTTCATCTTTATTTTTTTGAAAGATAGTTGTGCTGGATACAGAATTCTAGGCTGGCAGTTTTTTTTTTTTTCTTTCAACACTCAATATCTCATTGCACTGCCCTCTGGCCTCCAATGTTTTTGTCAGCAAATAGTATTGTTCTTTTGTACATGACAAGTCATTTTTCTCTTGCTGCTTTCAAAATTCTCTTTGCTTTGGGTTTCAGCAAGTTGATGATAATGTGTCTAGATTTGGTTCAGAGTCCTGGGTCCATAAATATTTTTTCATTGAATCTAAGAAGTTTTCAGCCATTATTTCTTTGAGTATTTCCTCCCCCTGCCCTTTCCTTCTCTTCATCTGGGACACCCATTATTACATGTATGCTTTGTAACACCTGACACTGAACCACAGATCTACTAAGTGCTGTTCATTTTTCTCTATTCTTTTTTCTTTCTTTCTTTGGATTGGATAATTTCTATTAATCTTTCAAATCCATCAACTCTTTCTTCTGACATTTCAGATCTGCTTTGGAGCTCATCTGGTGAAAGTTTATTTCAGTTATACTTTTAAACTCTAACATTTCCATCTGGTTCTTCATTATAATTTCTGTTTCTTGAGACTGCCTATTTGACGCATTGGTAGCATATTTTTAATTCTCTGAATATACTTCAATTTTTTTAAACATACTTATAACTGTGGCAGGATACAAAATCAACGCACAGAAATCAGATGCATTTCTATACACCAACAATGAGACAGATGAAAGAGAAATTAAGGAGTCGATCCCATTTACAATTGCACCAAAAAACGTAAGATAGCTAGGAATAAATCTAACCAAAGAGGCAAAGGATCTGTACTCAGAAAACTATAGAATACTCATGAAACAAATTGAGGAAGACACAAAGAAATGGAAAAACATTCCATGCTCATAGATTGGAAGAACAAATATTGTGAAAATGTCTATGCTATCTAGAGCAATCTACACATTCAATGCAATCCCTATCAAAATACCATCCACTTTTTTCACAAAAATTGAACAAATAATCCTAAAATTTGTATGGAACCAGAAAAGACCCCGCATAGCCAGAGGAATGTTGAAAAAGAAAAGCAAAGCTGGTGGCATCACAATTCCGGACTTCAAGCTCTATTACAAAGCTGTCATCATCAAGACAGTATGGCACTGGCACAAAAACAGACACACAGATCAATGGAACAGAATGGAGAATTCAGAAATGGACTCTCAACTCTATGGCCAACTAATCTTCGACAAAGCAGAAAAGAATATCAAGTGGAAAAAAGACAGTCTCTTCAACAAATGGTGTTGGGAAAATTGGACAGCCACATGCAGAAGAATGAAACTGGACCATTTCCTTACACCACACATAAAACAGACTCAAAATGGATGAAAGACCTAAATGTGAGAGAGGAATCCATCAAAATCCTTGAGGAGAACACAGGCTGCAACCTCCTCGACCTCAGCCAAAGCAACTTCTTCCTAGAAACATGCCGAAGGCAAGGGAAGCAAGGGCAAAAATGAACTATTGGGACTTCAGCAAGATAAAAAGCTTTTGCACAGCAAAGGAAACAGTCAACAAAACCAAAAGACAACCAACAGAATGGAGAAGATATTTGCAAATGACATATCAGATAAAGGGCTAGTATCCAAAATCTATAAAGAACTTATTAAACTCAACAAATAAGGAACAAATAATCCAATCAAGAAATGGGCAGAAGACATGAACAGACATTTCTGCAAAGACATCCAAATGGCCAACAGACACATGAAAAAGTGCTCAACATCACTCGGCATCAGGGAAATCAAAATCAAAATCTCAATGAGACACCACCTCACACCAGTCAGAATGGCTAAAATGAACAAGTCAGGAAACGACAGATGTTGGCGAGAATGTGGAGAAAGGGGAACCCTCCTACACTGTTGGTGGGAATGCAAGCTGGTGCACCACTCTGGAAAACGGTATGGAGGTTCCTCAAAAAGTTGAAAATAGAGCTATCCTACGACCCAGCAATTGCACTATTGGGTATTTATCCCAAAGATACAAATGTAGTAATCCAAAGGGTACGTGCACCCCAATGTTTATAGCAGCAATGTCCACAATAGCCAAATAATGGAAAAAGCCTAGATGTCCATCGACAGATGAATAGATAAAGAAGATGTGGTGTATATATATACAATGGAATATTATGCAGCCATCAAAAAAATGAAATCTTACCATTTGCAATGAGGTGGATGGAACTAAAGGGTATTATGCTAAGTGAAACAAGTCAATCAGAGAAAGACAAGTATCATATGATCTCACTGATATGAGGAATTTGAGAAATAAGACAGAGGATCATAGGAGAAGGGAGGGAAAAATGAAACAAGACAAACCCAGAGAGGGAGACAAACCATAAGTAACTCTTAATTTCAGGAAAACAAACTGAGGGTTGCTGGAGTGGAGGGGGTTGGGAGGGATGCGGTGGCTGGGTGATGGACATTGGGGAGGGTATGGACATTGGAGAGGGTATGTGCTATGGTGAGCGCTGTGAATGGTGTAAGACTGATGAATCACAGACCTGTACCCCTGAAACAAATAATACATTATATGTTAATTAAAAAAAAGAAAACTACATTTAGATAATAAAAACCAAGTTTAACTTTTCTGAGGGTTCTTTGCTTATATTTAGTAACTTGTCCAGATTTACACTGTACAATCTGTCTTTCCCAAGACATTCAACTACTGAAGTCTTTATTCAACCATTTTATTCTTCTTAGCTGGCTTCCTAGGGGCTACCCACTGTCAATACAGCTTTGTGATAAGCCAGTAATTGGGGTAAAGAATATGCTCAAACACCTGAGCCCATGAGACCTGCTGACTGATCTGCTGGGAGGGGGTGCGGGTGCATTTAAAGATGCAACCAGTTCTGAAGTTTGGGCTCTCTTACATCTTCCCTGCGCACATGTAGTTTTCCTATGATACAGGGATGCGTAAAAAATGTATACAACTCTTCTATGGCTCTCATACATATATTATGTCCCTATTAAATTTCTGACTAACCCACCAATTGCCTTGAACTAGAACTACAATCTTGGCCTAGTTCAGATACAACTTTTCCTTATCCATTCTCAATCAAGTCTACTACTCTTAGATGGCAGAGCTACAGGTTTTTGCCCTCCACTCATATCAAGTCTGCTCATCTGCCAACAGAACTAGTGGTTTTCATGACCAGCCTAGACTGGAAAGCCACAGTTCTCACCAACATAGATTGGGGAGGGGAGGAGCAGTAGTAACAGTTACAGGCAAAATGGCCAGAGAATCCATCTATCTTAAATGAAACACCAGTAATTTTTCAAAAATCAATGTTTCGTGGGGCGCCTGGGTGGCTCAGTCGTTAAGCGTCTGCCTTTGGCTCAGGTCATGATCCCAGGGTCCTGGGATAGGGCCCCACATCGGGCTCCCTGCTCAGCGGGAAGCCTGCTTCTCCCTCTCCCTCTCCCACTCCCCCTGCTTGTATTCCCTCTCTCGCTGTCAGATAAATAAAATCTTTAAAAATAAATAAATAAATAAATAAAATAAATGCTTCTTAATTTGTTGTCTGCTTTTGGGTAATTTCCAGTACCCTAAAATTGTTGTTTTGCAATTTTTTCCAGTTTCATACCTTTTTTTTTTTTTGCAGAGGAGGAACTGCCAACTGTGTTATGTCACCAAAACTAGAAGTCTTCTGAACATTTCTGCTTTTGAAAGAGTAAGAACATCTTACAGGTCCTTAGAGCTATTCTAAAATACTATTCTCTCAAAACTATCAGGTCCTTTTGCACATATCTCTTTCTACGGCTATCTAAAAAATGCATTAAAATCAAAAAATATATATTTTAAAAGCCATCATAATTATTCAACTACACAATTTACAGGATTGTGGGCCATTTCTTTATGTTGTTCCTGCTATTCCCTTAAAGTGTGGTTGAGCTGAAGGTCCAGAGACTAGGCTGAACAAAGGCAAAACCACAGAGACAAAAATCATGAGTTAAACCCAGCTGTACTTTCAGTGTATTTTTCCAATCTCTGTAGAGCCTCCCTCCCAGGCATATAGCATTTATGCCCTTATTTTTTGTGTTGTTTTCATACTGCTGCTCTAACAAATTACCACAAAATTGGTAGCTTAAACCAAATTTATTATCTTACAGTGCTATAGGTCAGAGGTCTAACAAAAGTCTTACCATGCTAAAATCAACTTGTCAGCAAGGTTGTGCTCCTTTTGGAAGTTTCACAAGCAGGAATTCATTCCTTCCCTTTCCCAGTTTCTAGAGGCTCCCCTCATTCCTTAGTTCCTGGCTACCTTCTTCAAATCCAACAACAGTAGGCCAATTTCTCATATTACACCACTCAGACACTGACTCTCTTCTGCCTTTTCTCCACTTTAAAAAATTCTTACGGAGCGCCTGGCTGGCTCAGTCAATTGAGCACCCAACTCTTGAGTCAGATTTTTGATTTTGGCTCAGGTCTTGAGCTCAGAGTCATGCGAGCCCCGTGTTGGGCTCCACACTGGGGGTGGAGCCTGCTTAAGATTCTCTCTCTCCCTCTGCCGCTATGACCCCGCCCAAGCTCCAGCATACACAGTCTCTCTCTAAAACAAAAAAACAAAAAAAGAACTCTTGTGATTACACTGGGCCCACCCAGATAATCCAGGATAAATCTCCCAATCTTTTTTTTTTTTTAAAGATTTTATTTAGTCATTTGACACAGAGAGACACAGCGAGAGAGGGAACACAGCAGGGGGGATGGGGGAGGGAGAAGCAGGCTTCCCGCCGAACAGGGAGCCCGATGCGGGGCTCGATCCCAGGACCCTGGGATCACGACCTGAGCCGAAGGCAGACGCTTAACGACTGAGCCACCCAGGCACCCCTAAATCTCCCAATCTTAAAGTCAGTTAATTAACAACCCTAATTCCATCTGCTCCCTTAATCCCTTCTGGCCATGTAACCTAAATTCACAGGTTTTAAGATGTGGGCAGGTTTGGATTGTAGAGAGGTTCATTATCCTGCCTACCATTCATTCTTATCAAAACCTCTGCTCAAGAAAGTCAATTACCATATGGTTTCACTAATTTGTGGAACATAAGGAATAGCATGGAGGGCATTAGGAGATGGAAGGGAAAAATGAAGGGGGGGAAATTGGAAGGGGAGACGAACCATGACAGACTATGGAGTCCGAGAAACAAACGGAGGGTTTTAGTGGGGGGAGGGATGGGTTAGCACAGTGATGGGTATTCAGGAGGGCACATATTGCATGGACCAATGAGTGTTATATGCAAACAATGAATCATGGAACACTACATGAAAAACTAATGATGTACTGTATGGTGATAACATAATAAAATAAATAAAAATAAAACCTCTGCTCAGTAAAGATCTCACAAATTTACATTTGGGCATAAATGTCTCCTAGGTTAATGTCTATATCTTTTCCAGGGCTACTTATTTTATAAGGAGTAACAATCAAGGGAATAAATCTCTACTTATGGTTTCAGGAATCTGCCATTAGAAAATAAAGGATACGTATATAAGGAGAGAGAGAGAAGTATCCAACAAATCACATCATTAACATCAATTATCTTGCCTAGACCATAAAAACTGATCATGCCCACATATCTTTTAACGACCAGTTTTATAAAATACCCTTAAAAAAGTTAAACAGGCTTAGAGCTTATCTGGCAGGTGCTTAATATAAAAAGTGAAACTACAAGATTTCAAAATAGATGTAGATAAAAGAACTATCAAAACTGAACATTGCCATAAATGCCAAAATTCTATTTCCTAAAGTTTGGTTTGAAAATATAAGTTTTGTTTTTTTGAAAGATTTTTTTATATATTCATTTGAGAGAGAAAGAAAGAGCAATCAAGAGCACGAGCGGGGGGGAGGATCAGAGGGAGAAGTAGGAGCAGACTCCCTGCTGAGCAGGGAAGCCCAATGGGAGGCTTTATCCCAGGACCCCAGGATCATGACCTGAGCCAAAGGCAACCACTTAACCAACTAAGCCACCTAGGTGCCCCGAAAATATAAGTTAATCATACATTAATTTTATCTCATTCCGACAGGGTCAACCTATGCTAATTGTATATGTTTGGTATAAATGAATATTTTGCATAATAGTTATCAAATTTTCAATGTCATTGTTTTAGTATTTAATTTTTAAAAAAGTAAATATTTATAGATGAACACTTAAGTGTATGTTATTCTTCAGGTGCTAAGAAGCATGACAAGTAATTTATAACTTTGAAAAATGTAAAATTTAAGTTTGTAACAATTATAGTTTTAAAATTCTATTTAAAAAACAAGTATAAGAACATTATGGGAGCACCTGGGTGGCTCAAGTCATTTAAGTGTCTGCCTTCAGCTCAGGTCATGATCCCAGGGTCATGGATCAAGCCTCACATTGGCTGCCTCTCCCTCTCCCACTTCTGTTTGTGCTCTCTCTCTGTCAAATAAATAAATAAAATCTTTAAAAAAAATTATTAAAAAAAAAAAAAGAACATTATGAAATCTTAAGATGCCCAGTTCACATTAGGCCCAAAATACACAGATACCCTCTCATCTTCTGTCATTCTCAACCCTCTGCTGCTATACTCCATGCTTATCAAACTACTTGCATGTTTAAAATTCTTAACTTAAGCATTAACATCGCTACTAATGCTCTTGTTCTGCCTTGAATATCTTTTTACCTAACTTCACCTGGCTTATTCTTACTTGTCTCTCAGGATTGAAGTGAGGTAATGCCTCCTCTGAAAACAATTTCCTGGCTTGGTCTCTATTAAAGAGACACCTCCTGTGAGTTTGCATCAAGCCCTGTGCTGTCTTCCATGAGAGCATTTATCAATAGTGCTGCCACTGTTCCCTTATGTAGCCCCCTACTAATCCCAAAGCTTACTGAGCCAGGGATCATATTTTATCCTTGGTATCTCAGTATCTCACTCACAGTAAATGTTTAAAAATTGTTTGCGGGGCGCCTGGGTGGCTCAGTCGTTAAGCGTCTGCCTTCGGCTCACGTCATGATCCCAGGGTCCTGGGATCGAGCCCCGCATCGGGCTCCCCGCTCTGTGGGAAGCCTGCTTCTCCCTCTCCAACTCCCCCTGCTTGTGTGCCCTCTCTCGCTCTGTCAAACGACTAAATAAAATCTTTAAAAAAAATAAAAAATAAAAATAATGTTTGCTGGAAAAAAGAAAACACATATACCTTTAATATGGTTAATTGTCAAAAGTTTGATTGCTGGCCTTCTAATCTTTAAGAAAGATCAAATTTAAAAAAATGAAAGCAGGGGCGCCTGGGTGGCTCAGATGGTTAAGCGTCTACCTTCAGCTCAGGTCATGATCTCAGAGTCCTGGGATCGAGTCCCGCATCGGACTCCCTGCTCCTTGGGAGCCTGCTTCTCCCTCTGCCTCTCTCTCTCTTTCTCTGTATCTCATGAATAAATAAATAAAATCTTTAAAAAAAAATGAAAGCAAAGTGGCAGACTGGCATGACACAGACCCCCCCCCCAAAACAAACCAAAACACTTTATAAAATATGACAATGTTTTAAAATACATAGCTGAGGGGCGCCTGGGTGGCTCAGTTGGTTAAGCGACTGCCTTCGGCTCAGGTCATGATCCTGGAGTCCCGGGATCGAGTCCCACGTCGGGCTCCCTGCTCAGCAGGGAGTCTGCTTCTCCCTCTGACCCTCCCCCCTCTCATGCTCTCTCTCTCATTCTCTCTCTCTCTCTCAATTAAATAAATAAAATCTTTAAAAAAAATAAAATAAAATAAAATAAAATACATAGCTGAACTTCAAAGAAAAAAAAGGAGATAAAAAGGGTGACAGAAACAAAGAGGGAACTGAAAGGCAAAAGTAAGCACACAAGGTGACTCTGAAGAAACCCAAGATTTATCAACTCTGGATTATAGGTCCTAATAGCTAGGAACTGGGGATTGGGATTTTACAGGATAAGCCTTTTAGCTGCTAAAAGCCTGCTAATGTGACTCACAGAGATGTGTGCAAAATTGACCATGCTCTGATAGATTCAAGAAACTAAGAATTGTAAAAGAAAAGTCTGCTTATGTCTGCAAATACCATGTATTTTAGCCTAGCAGTGATAATGTGAATTATATAACTCTGAGATTGATAAGGTATAGCTAGCCCAGGGGAGGTGGTCTCTGGCATGTATCCAGACAAGGCTATGTCCAAAATTATCCCAGCTTCATAGTAATCATAAATAAAGTGAGATCTGGAAACTATGATTCCTGAGGGACGGGAAACAAAAGCAAAAATGAAACAAAAGCAAAAAGGGACTTCATCAAGTGAAAGATTCCGCACAGTGAAGGAAACAATCAACAAAACTAAAAAGCAACCTTCAGAATGGGAGAAGATATTTGCAAATGACATATGTGATAAAGGGTTAGTATCCAAAATCTATAAAGAACTTATCAAACTCAACACCCAAAAAACAAATAATCTTCTTCGTAAGATAGGTCTGAGAAGGGGCGCCTGGGTGGCTCAGTCGGTTAAGTGTCTGCCTTAGGCTCAAGTCATGATCCCAGGGTCCTGGAGTTGAGCCCCGTATCTGGGTTCCCTGCTCATCGGGGAGCCTGCTTCTCCCTCTGCTGCTCCCCCTGCTTGTGCTCTCTCTCTCGCTGTCTCTCTCTCAAATAAACAAATAAAATCTTAAAAAAGAAAAACTGACATCCCAATTCCTACATTAAAAAAAAAAGAAAGGAAACGGCAGAGGACATGAATAGACATTTTTCCAAAGAGGACATACAAATGTCTAACAGACACATGAAAAGATGCTCAACATCACTCATCATCAGAGAAATACAAATCAAAACTACAATGAGTTATCACCTCACACCTGTCCAAATGGCTAAAATTAACAGCACACAAAATAACAGATGTTGGCAAGGATGTGGAGAAAGAAGAACCCACTTACACTGTTGGCAGGAATGCAAACTGATACAGTCACTCTGGAAAACAGTACGGAGGTTCCTCAAAAAGTTAAAAACAGAACTACACTACAGTCCAGCAACTGCACTACTAGGTATTTACCCAATTCGAAGGGACACATGAATCCAGGTGTTTACAGCAGCATTATCAATAACAATAGCCAAATTATGGACAGAGCCCAAATGTCCACTGATTGATGAATGGATAAAGAAGTTGTAGTATAGGGGCGCCTGGGTGGCTCAGTTGGTTAAGCATCTGCCTTCAGCTCAGGTCAAGTTCCCAGGGTCCTGGGATCAAGTCCTTGCTCAGCAGGGAGCCTGCTTCTCCCTCTCCCTCTGCCTGCCTCTCTCTCTCTCTGTCAAATAAGTAAATATTTTTTTAAAAAGTTGTGACACTGTAAGTGTCAGTGACAGTGTAAGACACTGATAAAAGAAATCAAAGAAGATGTAACCTGGTGAGACCATGTTCATAAAATGAAAGATTCTGCATAGCAAAGATACCAATTCTCCCTAAACTATCTAGAGATTTAAGGCAATTACAATGAAAATTCCAGCAGGACTTTTTGTAGATATAAATAAAACAATTCTAAAATGTAAATGGAAAAGCAAAGGAGCTAGAAAAGTCAACACAACTGTGAAAAGGAGAAACAGAGTTGGAGGAATCACACCACCTAAATTAAAGACTTATAAAACTATAGGAACCAAGAGCATCTAGACATATACCCACACAAATATGGCCAAGTGATTTTTGACAAAAGCATAAAAGTCAGTCAATGGAGAAAGGAAGCTCTTTTCAACAAATGATGCTGGAACAACTGAACATTCATTTGCAAAAAAGAACCCTGACCCAAAACTCTTATACAAAAAAATTAACTTGAAATAGATAACAGATCTACATACAAAATGTAAAACTTTTAGAATAAAACACAGAATTAGCCATATGATCAAAGTTAACTAGTGATTAAGTCATGTTGATAACATGACCTTCTGATATGTGATGAAAAAGGCAATTAATTCACCTCAATGGTATTCTTTCCAAAATCCCACAACTCAACTATTATCAAAAGCAAAACAGAGACAAACCCAAATTGAACGACATTCTACAAAATACCTGATTCGACCTCCTCAAAACTGTTAAGGCGATGAAAAATAAGGAAAGACTGAGAAACTTTCAAAGACCAGAGACTAAACAAACCAAAAAGACATGATGACTAAATGCTTGGATCCTAAAACAGAAAATAGACTTTAATGGAAAAACTAGTTAAAAGTTAAGCTAATAACAAGGGACCAATGTTGGTTTCGCAGTTTTGACACATATATCATGGTAATATAAGCTGCTAACAGCAGGGAGAGTTGGGTGAGGATAATATACTAGAACATACTGGACTATCTTTGCAACTTTCTATAAATGTAAAATAAACCAAAAATTTTTTTAAGTTTATTTTTAAAACATATGAGAAAGCTCTGGGACCCGGTGCAAAGAGTTCTTAGACATGGCACCAAAACATGACCCATAAAGTAAAAAATTAATAAACTGACAGGACAACACACCTATTACAATGGCTAAAATAAAAAATACTAGCACCAAGTGCTGATGAGTACAAACAGCAACTGGAACTCTTATACATTGTTGGTGAAATGTAAAATGGTTCAGTCACTCAAGAAATCAGTTTGGGGGGCGCCTGGGTGGCTCAGTCGGTTAAGCATCTGCCTTCAGCTCAGGTCATGATCGTGGAGTCCCAGGATCGAGGCCCACATCAGGCTCCCTGCTCAGCGAGGAGTCTGCTTCTCCCTCTGACCCTCCCCCCTCTCATGCTCTCTCTCTCTTATTCTCTCTCTCTCAATTAAATAAATAAAAAATCTTAAAAAAAAAAAAAGAAATCAGTTTGGCCATTTTTTTTTAATTAAGTTTTTAATTCCAGTATAGTTAACATACAATGTTACACTAGTTTTAGGTGTACAATACAGTGACTCAACAATTCCATACAACACCCAGGGCTCATCATGACAAATGCACTCCTGAATCCCCATCATCTATTTCATCCAATCCCCCCACCCACCTCCCCTCTGATAATCATCAGTTTGTTCTCTATAATTAAGTTTGTTTCTTAGTCTTTTTTTTTCCTTTTGCTTGTTTGTTTCTTAAATTCTACATGAGTGAAGTTATGTGGTATTTCTTTCTGACTTATTTCACTTAGCACTATAACCTCTAGCTCCATCCATGATGTTGCAAATGGCAAGATTTCATTTTTTTATGGCTGAATAATATTCCTGTGTGCATGCACACACACACCATATCTTTTTTATCCATTCATCTATCATTGGACACACTTGGGCTGCTTCCCCATCTTGGCTATTGTAAATAATGCTGCTATAAACATAGGGATCCATGTATCCCTTTGAGTAAGTGTTTTCATATTTTGGGGGTAAATACCAGGACTGCGATTACTGGATCATAGGGTAGTTCTACTTTTAACTTTTTGAGGAGCCTCCATACTATTCTTCCCAATGCCTGCACCAGTTTGCATTCCCACCAACAGTGCAAAAGGGATCCTTTTTCTCCACATCCTCACCAACACTTACTGTTTCTTGTGTTTTTTACTTCAGCCATTCTGACAGGTGTAAGCTGGTATCTCACTGTAATTTTGATTTGCATTTCCTTGATGATGACCAATGTTGAACATCTTTTCACATGTCTGTTTGGCCATCTGGATGTCTTTTTTGAAGAAATGTCTGTTCAGGCTTGCCCATTTTTTAATTGGGTTATTTGTTTTTTGGGTGTTGAGTTGTATCAGTTCTTTATATATTTTGGATACTAACCCTTTATGGGATAGGTCACTTGCAAATAGCTTTTCCCAATCAGTAGGCTGCCTTTTAGTTTTGTTGACTGTTTCCCTCATTGTGCGGAAGCTTTATATTCTGATGCAGTCACAATAATATATTTTGGCCATTTTTTATAAAGTTAAAAATAAACACTTACCATATGACTAGCAATCTCAACCTAGGTATTTAGCCCAGTGAACTAAAAATGTACTTTCACACAAAAATCTGTTCACATATATTTATAAAAGCTCTATTCATAAATGACCAACCTAGAAACCTTAACATCCTTCAACAAGTGAATGAATAAACAAACTGTGATATACCCTCACAAAATACCACTCAGCAATAAAAAGGAACAAGCTACTGATACAGAATTACTTAAAAAGATCTTGAAAGCATTACATTGAAAGAAGTTAGTCTCAAACAGTTACTATATGATTCTATCTCTATGACATTCTTAAAAGGACAAAGCTATCAAAACTAAAAATATATCAGTAATTGCCAGAAATAATAATGGACAAGAAGTTTTTTGGGAGGTTACACAATTGTTGTATATCCTGATTATGGTAGGAGTTTTAAAAAACCTATATATATGTGTTGAAGTTCAGTGAACTATTCATTAAAAGTAAGTCAATTTTACTATATGCTAATTTTTAAAATAAAAAATTTTTTAAGTAAATGTAAAGGTTAAAAAAACTACTAACAAGTGATTTTCATTAATATAAAGAAATATATCACTAACAAGTACTTCATTAATACACAGAAAGGTTTTGCTTATTTACTCAACAAGTATTTTTAAACTATGGACAATGTGTCAAACCCAGTTTTAGGAAATAAATATTAAAAAGCTGAACAGAACGAATATGTTTTGTCTGTGGAATGGACATGAATTGGGGGAGACTAGATGTCAGACTGTAGTGGGTTACATAGTGTTCCCTATGTTCCCAACATTCATGTCTATCTAGAAGATTTAAAAAAAAAAAAAAGCTGAACAGAAATTATATAACAGCATTCAGAGTTTGATAAACATACTATGTACCATTATCTTACTAAATCCTCACAATTACTCTTAAAGGTGCATATTATTTATTATTGTCTTTATCAACGTAGAAACCAACTCAGAGAAATTAAGTAATTTGCCCAAAGTTAACAGTAAGTATTTGAGCTAGAAATTAAACATAAGTGTGTCTAATTCAGTGTCTGGCCAAACAGTAGATATTCAGTTAATGTTGAATGAATGAATACATGCAAACTCATGCTCTATGATATCGTGCTGCTTTCTGATGTATTCTGTCATTTTAAATGTATATATTCACATTTTAAAAGATCAGAAGAGAATCTGAATTAAATTAAATGGCAATGTACTCAATTCTCTTATATTTGTTTAAGTTGTTTAAGTTCACAGTTCTTAAAAGATCACACTAAAATGACAGGCATACCCAGTTTATTTGCATTTGCAATTAGTTTTAGTGTGCTACAGTCTACTTGTTATAGCAATCACACTAGAATGAAGAAAAAAGAAGCAAAGGTATCATTTTTTCCTTTCTTAGAAATTCTTTAATAAAAAATCAAGGGGTGCCTGGGTGGCTCGGCTGGTTAAGCAACCGACTCTTGATTTCAGCTCAGGTCATGATCTCAGGGGCATCGGGCTCCTTGCTTAGCATGGAGTCTGCTTGAGGGTTCTCTCTCTCCCCCCGCCTCTGCCCCTCCCCCCACTTGCACACACATTCTCTCTCAATAAATCTAAAAAAAAAAAAGAGAGAGACCAACTCACACCAACACACTAATGTAAAACCAGTAAAAAAATTTATTTTAACTAGGTCTCCTTTCTTGACCATATACTCACACTGGAGACGTTTTGGTGGTGGTATGCTTCAACACCACCCCTACCAAAATAAGATAAAGACCTTTTAAGTGTGATGTACCTCTTATATTAATTTATCACATTTATAGTTTAGATATAAGTGAGTTATGATGTTATCATGTAACTGATATCAACATTTTATCTCAAGTCAATTTCCAACAATAAATACTAAGTTTTCTATGATATGTAAATGTTCTATGCTAGTCATCAGAATTATAGTTAGGCTCTACCCTAGATTATGAAATATATTGTGCAGAAAGAGTTAACAGCAGGCCTGTGACTACTATCCTTAGAATGGCCTGCATGTAAGGCTGACCTTCAGCAGGCTTCTAGGAATTTGGATTTGGAGAGGGTTCTCAAAAAAACCCTCCAAGAAGAGTTACAACGCTTGGGCGCCTGGGTGGCTCAGTCGTTAAGCATCTGCCTTCGGCTCAGGTCATGATCCCAGGGTCCGGGGATCAAGCCCCGCATCGGGCTCCCTGCTCCGCGGGAAGCCTGCTTCTTCCTCTCCCACTCCCCCTGCTTGTGTTCCCTCTCTCGCTGTGTCTCTGTCAAATAAATAAATAAAATCTTAAAAAAAAAAAAAAGTTACTGTGCTTAAACTGTTTGTACAAACAATGTGGTTTATGCTAAAAACCTGCTCTCCTTCTGGGAGTCTGAAATTTTGTTAGGTACCAGTCAGAGGCAGTGCCAGCCCCCAAATATAAACCCTGAGAGCTGAGCCTCTAAACAAGCTTCCCTGGTAGAAAACATTTCATACATGTTATCACAACTTGTTGCTAAGGAAATTAAGTATGTTCTGTGTGACTCCATTAGCAAAGCACTCAAACACGAGTTCCTCCAAACTTTGCCTCAGGCACCTCTTTTCCCTGTGTTGATTTTGTTTGCAGACTGTCGCTGTAATAAATCGTAGTAAGTGCAACCATATGCTGAATTTTGTGCATCTTCCTAGCAAATCACTGAACCTGGGGGAGATGTTGGAGTCTCCCCAACACAGACACTAAAAGTTACCTGAGTAAAACGTATACCTACCATCTTACCAGGCAATGTGCTCTTGGAGGAAAGTCATTATTCATGCACAACAAATCTTGCATAGATTGTGGAATAACATCTACAAAAACATTTAATAGTGAAAAAATTAGTATGTTCATTTTAAGGCAAAATTTTATAACATGTCTGAAAAAAAAATCACATGTAACATGTCATGCTAATCCGTGTAGTTTTGTAATTGCTTAAGGATTTGTATCTAGGACTAGCTCTAAGATTTGGGATGACAGATGTCTCTCTCCCATTGTCCTCTATTTTAAAAAAGCCAGCCTCTAAAAACAAAAGTATTATTCTTACATGTGTAGTATTTCCTTTCTTCTAAGTCATGACTCAAATGTTTTCTCATCCTTCCTAGAAAGCCATGTTTTATCTGTTCTTCTTGGTCTGCCCTGTCCCTACTTTTCTTCAAAATTCTACTTAGAATCTTGTCAACATCTTATCACCACCTATGGCTAGTCTTTGCTGGCCTCTGGCCATCTTAAGTGTTCTTATAAAACCACTAACCAGCTTCCCACTTATTACCCATGCATCTTTAAGCACTTGTATTGCCATTTATAGTAAGATACTGATATAAATGATCCTTATTTATTCATAAATGCATAATAAATTCAAAGTATAAAGAATATTTGTTCATAAAAATATTTCCTTTTGCTGTATAGCCATCATTCCTTAGCAAATTTATATTTTGTTCATTTTCAAAAAGAATAGGAGAACACTAAAGACTTGATGCTTTAACTGAAGCAATGAACAACCCCAACAAAATAAAAGATCAGTGCTCAAATCTCTCTGATAGTATAGTTTTAAATGTGTATCTCCAAATTAAATGAGTTGATGATTTACTTGTAACTTCTCTCATTAGGTACAGCCTTAATCACAACCAAACTGAAACTGCACAATACATATACACATGCAATAATAATGATTTAACTAACTTAAATCCATTCATCTTCTCTCATATCACAGTCTCCTATATGAGTTCATCTCAGAAACACTGATTCTAAGCCTCATTATTATAAGAGCCTCTCCTTGATAGATGATCTTTCCTCAAATAACAGCACTCAAGATTTCTCTACCTTAACAGTTCCTTCATTAGTCAGCAGAATGTAGGACCTGGAAATCTCTGGGCTATTATCAGACTTCCCACCAGTTGCACATATTTCCCTCATCCCCTTACTCCTAAAGTACATACATTCATCTTCTGGTGTAATTATTTTATTTAGTGCATAACTGTCACTATATACGTGTATAGATGGTCAATGCTATCTGTCCTAGTTTATGAATCTGAATACAGATGCTAACTACTTTATTGTTTCTAAAAAGAATGCATAGAATACAAAAGGTAATATAATTTTATTCCTATACAAGAAAAGGTACAAATATTTCAGGCCTACACTTACAAATGATAATCTGTTTTGATGAGAAAAACTTTTTTTAATTTATTTTTTCAATTGAAATATAATTGACATTTAACACTATATTACTGTCAGGTATACAACATAACAACTCATTAACTGTATACACTACAAAATGATCACCGTAAGCGTAGTCAATATCTGTCACCAGTTAACAACAAAACTTTCTTTGTCATAAGAACTTTTACAATTTGCACTCCAAGCAACTTTCAAATACACAATACAGTACTATTAACTATAGTTACCATGCTGTACATTAATTACATCCCCACGACTTACTTATTTTATAACTGTAAATTTGTACCTTTTGGCCCCTTTCATCCTTTATAGACCATATCCCCTTACTGGACTGTAAATTTCTTTTAACTGTGGGTTAAAAGTGCACTCAATAAATATCTGTTAATCTAATTAATTTTGACTTGATTGCTATGACTGTTCTTTAAAAAGATCATATTCTGGGGCGCCTGGGTGGCTCAGTTGGTTAAGCGACTGCCTTCGGCTCAGGTCATGATCCTGGAGTCCTGGGATCGAGTCCTGCATCGGGCTCCCAGCTTGGTGGGGAGCCTGCTTCTCCCTCTGACCCTATCCCCTCTCATGCTGTTTCTCTCTCTCTCTCTCTCTCAAATAAATAAATAAATAAAATCTTTAAAAAAAAAAATCATATTCTGTTTCAGATGTAGTGAAACAACTTGGCAAATGTAAAACATCTCCAGAGGACATAACCTAATTAAGAGAACTAAATTCATAATTCAAAATTATAATCACTCTTACACTCAAGAGTTTCAAAATATGTAGCTAACAACTTACCTTCCAATACTTCATCCTTTCCTTCTTTATCAGTGGAGTCTTGTACAAGATAATGATGAGTGACTGAGAACTTGAAGTCGGCAAAGGAAATTTCATCTGATTTCTCTTCCCATGTTCCAGAAGTAAATATACCCTATATTTAACAACAAAATGGAAAAACATCCTCATTAAAAAAAAAATTCCCTTAAAATATTAACTATCAAGTGACATACAAAATTACAATTTTTGAATAATCTTGTGAGATAAATATATAAAATCAAGAATATACAGTAAGTCCCATCCCTCTTACATACAAAAAAAAAAACCCTCTCTACCATTAGCAGAATTTCTGAGTTACTTTTAGCTGAAAATGATAACATTTTATAAATTTTATAATTCAGAAAAAAATATATGGCAATAAAATGTACTTTTATAAAAATCTCAAATCTGATATCACTATATAGTACAGAGCATTACTGGATATCAGAAATTGCTTAATAAAAAAGCAGTTTGTAGAATCAACTTGAGTGACATGATATTTGTAGCACTTATTTGCTTAATATGTTCTGCAACCATCTTTATAAAGCTTTGGTATTCAAATATTTTCATTTAAATAGCAACTCCTTGACTGGAAAACACTTTAATTAAAAGTTCCAAAGAGCCCCCTCACTTATACAACATAATCCTAAAAAAAGGATTTTTCCCATGGGCCTCCAATCTCCCATAGCTATTCCTTCCACTGGAGAGGAGGTATATAGTCATTACAGCATATAGCACCACTATGAGGCAGGAAATACCAACCCAGCAACTTGACAAGCACAGTCCAGTTTCAAACTAGACAGAAAATATGTAAGGAATGAGTCTGTGAGTTACCGGGTCTTTATAAAAAGTGTTTTCATGACCATACCTAATGTAGAACACTCAAATTTTTTATATGTGCTGCTGGCAAAGTTAAGGGTATATGTTAATATATCAAAGAGCAATCTTTTTATTAAGAGAAAAACCACCATGTATGAAACATATCAAAACCTATAATTTTATATGTTGGGTGTCTCTAAAGTGAGGTTAACCTGTATTGAATTAAGACCTATATGGCCCATACTAAATTCTCAAATTGTAATAAGCATTATACACAAAAGCTTGGTGTGCTACGAGGAATGCCCACTATAAAGCAGTTAAGGCTAAAACTAAGGACAAGGGAGAAGCCCAGAAAATGAGAGAAAACCTCATTTGTCAAGCATGCAGAAAAGCTGAAATACTCTATTTAAGTGATATAAAGAAACATTACCTGACCCTAATTTTGGATTCTGAGAATTACTGTTAACCTTACCAATAGCCATCAAGGAGGATTTGGTTGTATTCAATAAACAGGAGGAATACAGGTTCTGTCTCCCAGACAGACTTCTTAAGATAATTAGTTCAACAGAAAACAACACTCTAATCTGCTTTCCTTCAATTCCATTATGATGCAGTCCTTTGACACCAAATTTCAGTATGGTGTATATTTACAATTAGAATCAGAAATGACAACTGTGGTTCAAAACTAATCCAGTGATTCGTCAAAAATAACCTCTGAGGGCTCCGATCAGACAATAAAAAAGAATGGAAAGAAATAAAACTGTCTGCATTCACAATGATCTGATATGTACCTAGAATAGCCAAAGCAACCTACAAACTACTAAAACTAACTGATGAGCTTATGAAGTTGTGGAATTCAAGATCAATATACAAAAACCATCTGTATTTTTATATACAGGCAGCAAACACTTGGAAAATGATTTTTTTTATATACCACTCTTACAACATCAAAAATAATTAGAAATACATGTAAAAAAGATGAGCAAGAATTCTACCTAAGAATGCTTCAAAACATTGATGAGCGATTATTAGAGACCTAAAAAGAGCTAAATGTACATGGATTGGAAGATAAAACAGCATTAAGATGTCATTCTCCTCAAATAGATCTATAAATTCAACACCATCTTAATCAAAATCCCAGCAGGCATTTTGTAGAAATTGGCACGCTGATCCTAAAACTAATATGAAATCCAAAGGACCTAAAATACTTAAAATAATTCTGATGAAAAATATACTACCTCATTTTAAGATTTATTTTGCTATAGTAATTAAGACAGTATAGTACTGGCATAAACACAAATAGATCAATAAGATGTAAGAGTCCAGAAATACATTCACACTTATACTCCATTTTACAACAGAGGAGCTACTGCAATTCAGTAGGGAAAGGGGAAAGGATGGTCTTTTCAACAAACAGTCCTGGGATAATAAGATATTCATATGGAGGAAAACGGAGGAGAACTGTCTTTACAACCTTGAGATAGGCATAGACTCCTTCGACAGGACACAAAAGGCACTAATAATAAAATTAAAAATTAAGAAAATGAGGAACACCCAAATACATAAAGTAGCTAATAACAAACAAAAAGGAACTAATCGATAATAATAGCAGGGGACTTTAACACCCCATTCACATCAATGGACAGATCATCTATCTAAACAGAAAATCAACAAGGAAACAACGGCTTTGAATGACACAATGGATTTAACAGATATATTCAGGATATTCCATCATATGACAGCAGAATACACCTTCTTTATAAGTGCACATGCAACATTCTCCTGAACAATCACATGTTAGGCCACAAAACAAGCCTCAACAAATTCAAAAAGACCACCATGTATCTTTTCTGACAACACTATGAAACTAGGAGTCAAGCACAAGAAAAAATCTGGAAAGACCACAAATACATGGACGTTAACTAACATGCTAATAAGCAATGAATGAGTCAACCAGGAAATAAAAGAAGAAATAATAAAATACATGGGGGGAAAAAAGAAAATGAAAACATAACAGTTCAAAACCTTTGGGATATACCAAAAGTTTTAAAAGGGAACTTTATAGCAACAGGTCTAACTCAAGAAGCAAGAAAAATCTCAAACAACCTAACCTTATATGTAAGGGAGCTTCTGAAAAGATAACAATTAACAAAACCTAAAACCAACAGAGGGCAGGAAATAATAAAGATTAAAGCAGAAATAAATGAAATAGAAACCTAAAAAAACATTGGAACAGATCAATGAAACCAGGAGCTGGTTTGTTTGGGGAAAAAAAAAAAATCAATAAAATTGATAAACTTCTAGCCAGACTAATCAATAAAAAAAGAAGACTCAAATAAAATCACAAATGAGAATAACAACAAACATCAGAGAAATACAAACAATTATGAGAGAATATTATGAAAAAACTATACGCCAACAAATTGGACAACGTAGAAGAAATGGATAAATTCCTAGAAACATCAAAACTGAAACAGGAAGAAACAGAAAATTTGAATAGATCATTAACCAGCAAAGAAATTAAATCCGTAATCAAAACTCTCCCAAGAAACAAATGTCCAAGACCAGATGGTTTCACAGGCAAATTCTACCAAACGTTTAAAGAGTTGGGATGCCTGGGTAGCTCAGTCGGATAAGCGTCTGCCTTTGGCTCAGGTTATGATCCCAGGGTCCTGGGATCGAGCCCCGCATTGGTCTCCCTGCTCAGCGGGAAGCCTGCTTCATTCTCTCCCACTCCCCCTGCTTGTGTTCCCTCTCTCACTATATCTCTCTCTGTCAAATAAATAAATAAAAATCTTTAAAAAAATTTAAAAAATTTAAAAATTAAATATAAATAAAGAGTTAATTTCTATTCTTCTCAGGCACCTGGGTGGCTCAGTCAGTTAAGCATCTGCCTTCAGCTCATGTCATGATCCCACGGTCCTGGGATGCAGTCCCATATCAGGCTCCCTGGAAAGCAGGGAGTCTGCTTGTCCCTCTCCTTTTGGCCCTCCCCCCACTCTTGTGTTCTTTCTCACTCACTCTGCTCGCTCTCCCAAATAAATTTTTTAAAAAAAAATCTATTCTTGGGCGCCTGGGTGGCTCAGTCATTAAGTGTCTGCCTTCGGCTCAGGTCATGATCCCAGGGTCCTGGGATCGAGTCCCACATCGGGCTCCCTGCTCAGCAGGAAGCCTGCTTCTCCCTCTCCCACTCCCCCTGCTTGTGTTCCTGCTCTCGCTATCTCTCTCTCTCTGTCAAATAAATAAATAAAATCTTAAAAAAAAAAAATCTATTCTTCTCAAACTACTCCAAAATATAGAAAAGGAAAACTTCCAAATTCATTCCATCAGGCCAGCCTTATCCTGATACCAAAACCAGACAGACACCACAAAAAAAGAGAAATACAGGCAAATATCCTTGAAGAACACAAATGCAAAAATACTAAAGAGAATACTAGCAAACTGAATACAGCAATACATTAAAAAATCATTCACGCTGAGCAAGTGGGATTTATTCCCAGGATGCAAGGGTGATTAAATATTCGCAAATCAATCAAAGTGATAATATCACAGCAATAAGAGGAAGTATAAGACCATATGATCATCTCAATAGTGGAGAAAAAGAATCTGACAAAGTACCACATCAACTCATGATAAAAACCCTCAACAAAGTAGGTTGAGAGAGAACTACATCAACACAATAAAGGCCCTATAAGAAAAACCCACAACTAAAATCATCCTTAATGGGGAAAAATAGAGCTTTTCCCCTAAGGTCAGAAACAAGACAAGGACAGCCACTCTCACCACTTTTACTCAACACAGTACTGGAAGTGCCAGCCACAGCAATCAGACAACAAAAAGAAATAAAGGTTTCCAAATTGTTAAGGAACAAGTCAAACTTCCACTATTTGCAGATGCCATGATACTATATAGAGGAAACCCAAAAGACTCCACGAAAAAACTGCTTAGAACTATTTAATGAATTAAGTAAAGTTGCAGGATGCAAAATCAAGATACAGAAATCTATTGCATTTCTATATACCAATAATGAAGCAGTAGAAAAAGGAAACTGAGAAAACAACCCCATTTACAATTGCACCAAAAATAGTAAGACACCTAGGAAGAAACCTAACCAAAGAGGTGAAACACTTGTACTCTAAAACTATAAAACACTGATGAAAAAAAATTGAAGATGATACAAAGAAATGGGAAAACACTCCACCTTCATGGACTGGAAGAATACTGTTAAAATGTCTATTATTACCCAAAGCAATCTACTCATTTAATGCAATCCCTATCAAAATACCAACAGCATCTTTCACAGAACTAGAACAAATAATCCTAAAATTTGTATGGAACCACAAAAGACCCGGACTAGCCAAAGCAATCTTTTTTTTTCCCCCCAAAGATTTATTTATTTATTTTAGAGAGTGTGTGCATGCAAGCAAGGGAGGGGGCAGAGGGAAAGAGAATCTCAAGCAGACTCCCCACTGAGTGTGGAGCCCAATACAGAGCTCAATTCCACGACCCTGAGATTATGACCTGAGCCGAAATCAAGAGTCAGATGCTTAACCGACTGAGCCATCCAGGAGCCCCTAGCCAGAGCAATCTTGAAAAAGAAAAACAAAGCTGGAGACATCACGATTCTAGAGTTCATGTTATATTACAAAGCCGTAATGATCAAAACAGTATGGTACTGGCACAAAAATAGACACATAAACCAACAGAACAGAATAGAAAACCCAGAAACTAACCCACAACTGTAGGCCCAATTAATCTTCAACAAAGCAGGAAAGAATATCCAATAATAAAAGATTGTCTCTTCAACAAATGGTATTTGGGAAAAGTGGACATCAACGTGCAGAAGAGTGAAACTGGACCACTTTCTCACACAAACACAAAAATAAATTTAAAATGGATTAAACAGGAGTCCAAGATGGCGGAGGAATAGGAGACCTAAATTTCGTCTGGTCCCAGGAATTCAGCTAGATAGTTATCAAACCATTCTCAACACCTACGAACTCAACAGGAGATCGAAGAAAAGAACAGAAGCAACTCTATGAAAAGAAAAGTGACTACTTTCTGGAGGTAGGACATACAGAGAAGCAGATCTGAGGCGATATACGGGAAAATAGAATGCAGGAGGGAGGGAGCCTCCAACAGCCAGCTACCGGAAAATGATAGAGCAGCAGAGCATAAAATCGGAACTTTTAGAAGTCTGCTCCGGTGAGGGACGTCACTCCAGTGGCTAAGTGGGGGATGGAACCTTCGCTGGGACCCACTGAAAGGGGTCCTCTAAGCAAAGAGAGAGCCTAAAAGTAACACAGACCAAAAAGGAACAGAAACAATATACCGTAACAGTCACCTTACAGGCAATACAATGGCACTATATTCTTATCTTTCAATAGTTACCCTGAATATAAATGGGCTAAATGCCCCAATCAAAAGACACAAGGTATCAGACTGGATAAAAAAGCAAGACCCATCAATATGCTGTCTGCAAGAGAGTCATTTTAGACGCAAAGACAAGTATCATATGATCTGATACGAGGAATTTGAGAAACAAGACAGAGGGTCACAGGGGAAGGGAGGGAAAAATTAAACAAGGCGAAACCAGAGAGGGAGACAAACCATAATAGACTCTTTTTTTTTTTTTTTTTAAAGATTTTATTTATTTATTTGAGAGAGAGAGAATGAGAGAGAGCAAGCACATGAGAAGGGGGAGGGTCAGAGGGAGAAGCAGACTCCCTGCTGAGCAGGGAGCCCGATGCGGGACTCGATCCAGGGACTCCAGGATCATGACCTGAGCCGAAGGCAGTCGCTTAACCAACTGAGCCACCCAGGCGCCCCCCATAATAGACTCTTAATCTCAGGAAACAAACTTAGGGTTGCTGGAGTGGAGCGGGTGGGAGAGATGGGGTGGCTGGGTCATGGACATTGCAGAGGGTTTGTGTTGTGGTCAAAGCTTCTGCACAATGAAGCAAACAGTCAACAAAACTAAAAGGGAACCTACTGAAAGGGAAAAGATATTTGCATATGACATATCCCATAAAGGGTTAATATCCAAAATATATAAAGAACAGATACAACTCAACACCCAAAAAACAAATAACCCAATTAAAACTGGGCAGACATGAACAGACAATTCTCCAAAAAAGACATCCAGATGGCCAACAGACACATGGAAAGATGCTCAACATCACTCATTATGGGGAAATGCAAATCAAAACCACAGTGAGATACCACCTCACCCCTATCAGAATGGCTAATGTCAAAAACACAAGAAATAGTAAGCGTTGACAAAGATGTGAAGAAAAAGGGTCCCTCTTGCACTGCTGGTGGGAATGCAAACTGGTGCAGCCACTGGGGAGAATAGTATTGAGATTCCTCAAAAAGTTAAAAAAGAACTACACTATGATCCAGTAATTGAACTACTAGATATTTACCCAAAAAATACAAAAACACTAATTCAAGGCGACATGCACCCTTACGTTTATATAGCAACATTATTTTCAATACCCAAGATATGAAAGCAGCTCAAGTGTATCCATCAATAGATGAATGAATGAAGAAAATGTAACATACTCTTAATTAATGAAACAGACTCTTAATTATAGAGAACAAACTGATGGTTACCAGAGGAGAGGTGATTGCAGGGATGGGTCAAAGAGGTGAGGGGGATTAAGGAATGCACTTGTGATGAGCACCAGGTGATGTAGGGAATTGCTGAATCACTAAGTGTGCACCTGAAACTAATATAACACTGTATATTAACTAACTGTAATTAAAATAAAACTTTTAAAAACTTTGAGAAAATGAACTTCACTAAAGTAAACATGCTTATCAAAAGACAAGAAAATGATTGGGGAAGCCATGACTGGAGGAAAGACTCAAAATACATATATCTAAAAAAAGACTCACAACCAGAATATGAGGACAATTTAAAAAACTAAACAATCTCATTTAAGAAAAAAAAGGAGCAAAACACCTAGCAAAAGAAGATATAAATGACCAATGAGGGTGCCTGGGTGGCTCGGTCAGTTAAGCGTCGGCTTTTGGCTCAGGTCATGATCCCAGGATCCTCGGATTAAGTCCTGCATCCAGCTCCCTGCTCAGCGGGGAGTCTGCTTCTCCCTCTGGCCCTCCCCCTGCTCATGATCCCTCTCTCTCACACACACTCTCTCTCAAATAATAAAATCTTTTAAAATAAAAATAAATGACCAAGAACACAGTTAACTATCATGAATTAGTAGATACTACCACATATTAGTAGTCATCACTGAAATCTAAATTAAAAAACCACATTGAGATACCACCTCACACCCAAGGGAATGACTAAAAATAGAAATCTGACAATGCCACCTGTCAGAAAGAATGGAATAACAAATCTTATACATTGCTAAGAACAGAAAATGGTACAACCAGTTTAGAAAAATGGTCTGGCAATTTTTTTTTTTTAAGATTTTATTTATTTATTTGATGGAAAGAGAGAGCACACGCAAGGGGAGCAGCAGAGGGAGAGAGAGAAAGAGACTCCCAGCTAAGCAGGGAGCCCAATGTGGGGCTCAATCCCAGACCCTGGGATCATGACCCAAGCTGAAAGCAGACACTTAACTGACTGAGCCACCCAGGCGCCCCACTAATCATTTTTTATATATTTGTTTCTCCACTAGATTGTAAAAAGCAAAGACTATGTATGTTCTATTCTGCTTTGCATCCCAGAACTCAACAGTTCCTACATACTTAATAAGTATCTTAGGAACTACCTTTTTTTAATATTTATAATAAACCCCCATATGTCCCAAAGACACTAGGAAATATGTAATGCATTTTAAGTATGTGAATATATTTAAATATTTAAATATACTTATAAATATTTGTGAATTATCAGAAATATGTAATATATTTGGATAATATATACACTGTGATCTATTCTAACAACCTGAAATAGCACACAACCCAATCCAAAAGGTATTCTCTCTGACTTGAACTGATATATGTACATCAGAGTCCTTGTGCATTGTTTTTTGTGAAATTTATTTCCTCATTGCATGGGTTAAACACAGATGAGTAAACTCAGTGCCTTTCTGGATTAAGAGATTTTCTCTAACACCTAAACACAAGTCATCTTTAGGACTTACTCTTTACCAGAATTTAATTTCATCTTAAATGGCCTATCATGTAAAATATAATCCTCCTTCTATTAAGAAATATAAATTTAACAATTAATTGTTTAGCAAATTAAAAACTGTTTCTTCTACTGCCAAATGCAATACATTATTGAAAGGGAGAAAAACATAGTAAAGCATTAAAAAAACAGTGAATTTTTTTCCATTTCTTTTTTTGAGGAGGATATTGCTATGGTTCTCAACCTAATTAGACTTTAAAATCACTGAAGAGGCTTAAAAAATGTACTGATGGGCGCCTGGGTGGCTCAGTTGGTTAAGCGACTGCCTTCAGCTCAGGTCATGATCCCGGGGTCCTGGGATTGAGTCCCGCATCGGGCTCCCTGCTCTGCGGGGAGCCTGCTTCTCCCTCTCCCACTCCCCCTGCTTGTGTTCCCTCTCTCGCTGTGTCTCTCTCTGTCAAATAAATAAATAAAATCTTTAAAAAAAAAAATGTACTGATTACTAGGCTCCACAAAAGACCAATTAAATCAAGATCTCTGAGGTTGCAACCTAAACACTAGAATTTTTCAGAAGCTCCTCAAATAATTCCAATGTGCAGCCAAGGTAGACAACCAAATAGTATGGAGCTAAAATTCAAGTTTTCATCCACGGGTATAAGAAATCCTTTTGACCACAGACAGTATTAAAATATAAGCATTAAAAAATCATCTGTGCTGGGACAACTGGATATCCACATGCAAAAAAAATGAAACTGGATCCTTTCCTGAGACTTGACATGAAAAGTAACTCAAAACGGATCACAAATCTAAATGTAAGAGCAAAAACTATAGATACCATCAAGAAAGTTAAAAGATAACCCCCAATGATACATGCTACAACATGAAAAATAGGGGAAAATATTTGCAAATTATATAGCTCCTAAGGGACTTGTATCCAAATGTATAAGCAACTCTAATACTGAATAAAAAGACAAATAATCCAATTTAAAAATGGGCAAAGGATCTGAATAGACATTTCCCTAAAGAAGATATACAAATGGCGAGTAAGAATATGAAAAGATGTTTAATATCAAAAGCCATTAGGCAAATGCAAATCAAAACAACCAGATATCACTTCACATCCAATAGGATGGCTATAATAAAAAAGATAACAGGGCGCCTGGGTGGCTCAGTCGTTAAGCGTCTGCCTTCGGCTCAGGTCATGATCCCGGGGTCCTGGGATCGAGCCCCACATCAGGCTCCCTGCTCGGCGGGAAGCCTGCTTCTCCCTCCCCCACTCCCCCTGCTTGTGTTCCCTTTCTCGCTGTGTCTCTCTCTGTCAAATAAATAAATAAAATCTTTAAAAAAAAAAATTTTTTTTAAATAAAAAAAATTAAATTAAATTAAAAAGATAACAAGTGTTGGTGAGAAAGTGGGGAGATCAGGACAAATACACTGCTGATAAAAATGTAAAATGATGCAACCACTTTGGAAAACAGCCAGGCAGTTCCTTAAAGGGTTAAAAATAAAGTTACCATATGAACCAACAATTATACTCAAAGGAAATGAAAATATACATCCACACAAGAAACTTACACATGAAGGTTCAGCATTACTTGTAATAGCCAAGAAGTAGAAACAATGTAAATGTCAATCAACTGATAAATGGATAAATAAAATGTGGTGAATCCTTATGATGCAACAGTAATCAAAGACTAATAAATGCTACAATATGGACCAATCTTGAAAACTTTATGCTAAGCGAAAAAATCCAATATACCAAAGGCTCCATATTGTATGATTCCATTCACACAAAATGTTCAGATTAGACAAATCTACAGAGACAAACAGTAAGTCAGTTGTTGCCTCAGGAGAGGAGAAAATAGTAAGTGACTAACAGGTATAAGGTTTCTTTTGGGAGTGAAGGAACTGTTCTAAAATAGATTGTAGTAATGATTGTACAGCTCGATCAATATACTAAAAACCACTGAATTATACACCTTAAATTGGTTAACTGTATGGTATATAAACTATATCTCAATAAAAAATTTAGACTGAGAAGATTTTCTTTTAATCACAGTATTTTACATCTATCTACTCTTCCTGAAAAACAGTCCAGGCAGTTTTAAATCTGAATTCACAAGAATCTTCTTTAAAAATAAAGAGGGGGTGCATGGGTGGCTCAGTTGATTAAGCGGCTGGCTCTTGGTTTCCGCTCAGGTCACAATCTCAGGGTCCTGTGATGGAGTCCCACGCCCAGCTCCACGCTTGGCAGGGAGTCTGCCTGGGGATTCTCTCCCTCTCCCTCTGCCCCTCCCCCTTTGCACTCATGCGTGTGCTAGCTCTCTCTCTCTCTCTAAAATAAATAAATCTTTAAAAAATAAAACTCAATGAACATTTCATCCATTTATGGAATAAAACAAACCAAGTGTTTCTCTAGTCAAAGGTGACTCTAAAACAAGTTGTTTTCCTAAAACAAAACCAATATGCCAGTATGCTAGCAAAGTAGCATGCAAATAAACACCTAGAACAGTAGTCGACCCTCACCCGCAATTTCGCTTTCAACGGTTTCAGAAAACCACAGTCAACGTCAATCCAGAAGTGGATGATCCTCCTTCTGACGTATGGTCAGAAAATCAGTAGTAGACTAACACTATATCATGATGCCTATGTCATTCACTTCACTTCATCTCATCATGTAGGCATTTTATCATCTCACATCATCACAAGGAGGAAAAAAAAAACGGGTGAGCACAGTACAATAAGAGAGACATTCACATAACTTTTATTACAGCATATTGTTATAATTATTGTTTTATTATCAGTTGTTAATCTCTTACTGTGCCTACTTCACAAATTAAACTTTATCATACGTACGTACATATACAAAAAAATATCTATAGGATTCAGTACTATCTGTGGTTTCAGGCATCCAGAGGCATTTTTGTAACATATCCCCCATGGATAAGGGGGAACTACTATAGAACTCAATTCCAATAGATTTTGATGATTCCAAACAGTAACTAAAAGACAGCAAAAACATGAAAGAACATACTTAATCTAGAAAGCTGACATTGCATTCTCCACGTATTTTGTAAAAAGGAGATTAACTGTTACATTTGAGGAATTTGTTGTGAAATGGATAGAAGTATGTGATATAGTTTGCAATAGTAATGAATGTTCCATGGCAAAGTTTCCAGTTCAGTGTATTTATTATACAGTCATGGATACTGGCCATGACAACTTGAAATTAATAAAAAAATGACATCTAATCTCACACAGACACAATCTATAACCTTCCACTCTTCACAGGTAGCCTGGTTGGCCCTCTGCCTGGATCAGGATCATTCCAGTAAAAGCACTAAGGCTCAGTCCAGAAGCTCTTCTACATGGAACTTTGACTTCAGTTCCAGAGGATTATTAAAAACCCTAACAAAGGAAGTTCAGAAACAAAGGGGAATTTGACATGAGTCCCTCTTGAATCAATAAAGAGCCACAATTCATCCAGAGAACATTCAACTACCTAAGAACTCTAACAGTAAGAGATCCTAAGAAAAGGCGACACAGCCAACTACAAGTGAATCAGAACAAATACAACAGGCTAATCTTTAGAGAAAAGAACTACCCAGTAGATTTAAGTATGCATAAGACCCATTGGTTGACACAAGTAAGTCTGCTTTACAGGCAACAAGTACTCTTTACCGCCACCTCGGGCACTCAGCTCTAATAGGAGTTTGGGCCTACCTCCACAGCCAGAACTTAAAACTCTTCTGAGTCAGCGTGGCTTGTAATTTAAGCCCAAGCATTTCATCTCTTGATCTGACCTCTCCATCTGTAGAGATGAGCTTCTCACTTGTTTACACAGTACTTGTTTAAACAGTGACATAGGCCCTACACCAAACTAAAGTTCAAAATGTAATTCATGATGTACACTGAAAATTTTACTTCACACTGCAAGAATGTTGTGCTACAACTCAATGGCAAGCAAAAAATCTTTTTAAAATCTACAAAAGAAAAAATTAGGAAATAATAGAACTAAAAACATCTGAAGACACCTCTAATCTCTCTCAGATTAAACCTGAGTTTTTTCAGCCAGAATACATTACATAAAACTTCTCCCCAGCTGGATGATAAATTTTTAACTTCTAGGAGCTCTAAGGAATCAATGAATCAATTTTACTGCAAAAAAGTGTTAAGTAATTCTGTGTTTATATTCTACTCTGCTTAAGCAACTACCATTTGAAAGCCTCTTATGAGAGAGCTGCAGCAGCAACAGCAGCAGGGGCAGCTAATACTAACTGAGATGGCACAGTGCCACACGGGGTTACGGTAAGCAACAAAACTAGATTTTCGGGGTGCCTGAGTGGCTCAGTTGGTTAAGCGACTGCTTTCAGGTCAGGTCATGATCCCGGAGTCCTGGGATCGAGTCCCACATCGGGCTCCCGGCTCAGCGGGGAGCCTGCTTCTCCCTCTGACCCTCTTCCCTCTCATGCTGTTTCTCTCTCTCTCTTTCAAATAAATAAAATCTTGAAAGAAAAAAACTAGATTTTCAACACCAGCAGTGCAAAGCCCAGACTCATCACTCAGCTAGACATTTTATATTACAATAAAAACTTTAACACAACAAAGAACTCCAAAAACTTAAAATTTGAAATAAAAGGAAATATGATAAAATGCTAATTTTTTCCTTCTGTATAATATTCAGAAAAGTTACATACACTATGGTTATTATTGAAAGGAAAAACAAAAATGGAGGGGGAGAAAGGACTATAAACCTTACCTTAAATAATCCTATTCCTAAAAACATTACAGGCATGCTTATAGGCTATATGTTGCTTTCATTTTGATTTACTTCATTTCAGAAACACTATTCTCATCACTGACTGACCCTCAACTGTCTAATTTCCAGAAACTCTGTCTTTAAAAAAGTCTCCACTCTAATCCATAAAACATTTAAATATTCTGCAAGAATGCAAATAAAGGAATCTAAACTGTTCATAATGTTTCTATCAGCCTCAAGTTTGACCTATTGTTATAACTTAGTTTGGGAAGTTTCTCACACAAGGGAAAACCTATAATTCAAATTTATTTTATATTTGCTATGTGAACTTTAAGTACTGAAGTGTCATTCCAATCTACTAAGTGGGTATGAAAAATCTGAACTCATTTCAATACTATTATACTCACTATTCTTCTTTTAATATTCTAAAGTAATGATTCTTCTTCCATAGATTTTTAGTGAGGTAAGAATCAGTCACTGACTAAACAGTTTAATTACCAGATCATGCCATACTTAAACTTAACATCTCAAAATAAGTACTTATAATTTCTGCTGGCTACATAGAATCATAAAATTACAAGGCTAAAAAGAATTTAAAAGGTCATTTCTATCAATCCCCTACCTTCAAGCAAGATCGCACTCATACCAAGACTTTTAACCAAGACTTTTAACTATTTTATTAAGACCAAGACACTAAGATTCCAAAATCTGCTTTAAAAACTTTTTCTAATACTTCCTCTACCTAAGTTTACATTTACTTAAATCTCTAAACCAAAAAAGGCAGAGTAAAATAGAAACAACATGAAAGCCTTATTTCTTGTCCATAAAGTGGGTAACACTTAACCATTAAAATTTGCCTAAGAATTAAGATTAAATAAATTAACAGACACAATCCCTATTATATTACATGGCACCCTAACTGATGCTCAGTAACTGCCATTTCCTCCTCTCTTAAAATCACTTCCCAGCACTTCAGGATCTGTTATGGTAAAGTAGCTTGGTCAGATCAACCATCCTTCAGATAAAAATTATAAAATCTGGACAAAAACAATTCAATTTTTCACGGCTCTGAAGAGTAACCAAATGGAGGCAAAAACCAGGGTGTCCATGAAAAAAAGGAATTTTATCTGATGAGATTTGCATGTCTGTATCTTTTTGTCTCAGATAGCAGTTCTCAAAATTTTTTGCCTCAGGACTCCTTTGCTCTTTACTTTTAAAAATTACTGAAGGGGGCGCCTGGGTGGCTCAGTCGTTAAGCGTCTGCCTTCGGTTCAGGTCATGATCTCAGGGTCCTGGGATCGAGCCCCGCATCAGGCTCCTTGCTCAGCGAGAAGCCTGCTTCTCCCTCTCCCACTCCCCCTGCTTGTGTTCCCTCTCTCGCTGTGTCTTTATCTGTCAGGTGAATAAATAAAATCTTTAAAAAAAATAAAAATAAAAATAAAATAAAAAAATAAAAAAAATAAAAATTACTGAGGAACCCATATTAGAAAATAAAAAGGAAAAAATTATAAATTTTTAAATTCATTTAAAAATGGTAATTTGGGGCACCTGGGTGGCTCAGATGGTTAAGTGTCTGCCTTCGGCTCGGGTCATGATCTCAGGGTCCTGGGATCGAGTCCCGCATCAAGCTCCTTGCTTACCGGGGAACCTACTTCTCCCTCTGCGTGCCACTCCCCCACCCTCTCTCTCTGGCAAATAGATAAATAAAATCTTTTTTTTTTAAATATTTTATTTATTTATTTGACAGAGAGAGAATACAAGCAGGAGTAGTAGCAGAGGGAGAGGAAGAAACAGGCTCCCTACTGAGTAATGAGCCCAATGTGGGGCTGGATCCCAGCACCCTGGGATCATGACCTGAGCCGAAGGCAGCCACTTAACTAACTGAGCCACTCAGGTACCCGATAAATAAAAATCTTTAAAAAATAAATAAATAAATAAATAAAATAAAAATGATAACTTATTACATGTTAATGTTCTACCAATATTTTCCAGAACAAAAATATGAATGAGGGGGGTGGCACTGTTTTACATTTTGTAAATCTCTTTATTGTATAGTTTAAAAAAGACATTTAGATTCTTGTTATCTGTACCTTCAATCTTTGCAATCCATTGTTCTGACTGAAGCATATGAAGAAAACTGGCCTCAAATACATAATGTAGTTAGAAAAGGCCGGGCCTTCTCAACCCATGAAAGGGTCTCTGAGACCAACAGGGGTCCTCAGGCCACACACCATGAAAATTGCTGATCCAAGGGTACTCTATCCTGTGCACAACTCAGGGTTGCAGAATGATGGAGCTTTACTGGATTCAGGCAACAGAGGACAAACTTCAAAGATGACAGGAAAGTTCTAAAGTTAAGATATAAATTATGGAAGGGAAGAAACCCATAGGGGGTAGCTCTCAAATTTGTATATAAACTCTGCCCCAAATTTTTGGTTACTGTTAAACCTGGCATGAACAGTGGAGACTGCACAGTACAGTGACAAAGAAAGAAACTAAAAGAAAAGATTTCAGGGGTGCCTGGGTGGCTCAGTCAGTTAAGCGTCCAACTCTTGATTTCAGCTCAGGTGTTGACCTTGGGGTCATGGGTTTGGGCCCCGCACTGGGCTCCAAAAAAAAAATTTTTTTTTTTTTTCAGTGCTGTCACCAACGAGAAGAGAGTGGTTTTAGTGCAAATGAACTGCTTGCTAAAACAAAAAAATCCCTCTTCAGAGGAACACGACAATATAGTCTCCTACATTTCATGCAAAGTTCAAGCATATAATTAAGAAATTACTGGATATGCACATGCACGAGACAAACTAAAAGAAAAAAAAGAAGAAAAAAAGGAAACAGGAAAATATGACCTATACTCAAAAGAATACAGTCAATAGAAACCAACCCCAAAAAGGCCTAGATGTAGCAACTGGCTTTAGATTAGCTATAATAAAATGCTCAAAGACTGAAGGGAAATATTTTTTTTTTTAAAGATTTTATTTATTTGAGAGAGAGAATGAGAGAGAGCGAGCACATGAAAGGGGGAAGGGTCAGAGGGAGAAGCAGGCTCCCTGCTGAGCAGGGAGCCCGATGCGGGACTCGATCCAGGGACTCCAGGATCATGACCTGAGCTGAAGGCAGTCGCTTAACCAACTGAGCCACCCAGGCGCCCTTTTTTTTTTTTTTAAGGGATATATTTTCAAAATAAATTTAGAGATGAGAAACCTCAGAGAATTGGAAATTATGAAAAGAACCAAATGGAAATTCTAGACCTAAAAAGCACAATAACTAAATTGAGAAATATATCAAATGAGCTTAATAGCAAATCAGAGACAGCAGAAGAAAGAGTAAATGAACTAAAAAAAAAAAACGAGAAATTAGGAGAGAGGGAAAAAAAAAATGAGGACAGCAGAACCTGAGAGACCTGTGGAAAAGTACTAAGAGTTCAAATATAACTTAAGTCACAGAAAAAGAGTAGAGAATGGGGCAGAAAAGTATTTGAAGAAATAACAGCCAAAATTTCCCTAGTTTGGTGAAAAACAAAAATTTACATATCCAATATTAACAAACCTAAGCAAGAAAAATGACTAGTAAATACATCTAAGCACTTAATAGTTAAATGACTTCAAAAGAAAACTGAAGAAAAAAAAGCTTAAAACCAACCAGTGAGAAAAACACCAAAACAGAAAAAAACAATATGAATGACACCTAACTTCTAATCAGAAACTATTGAGAGAAAAAAAACAGAACTACATCTTTAAAGAACTGGAATGAACAAAAGAATGAATGAATGTCAAGCCAGAATTCTTCAGCAAAACTATCCTTCAGAAACAATGTAAAATAAAGGTATCTTCAAACAAACAAAACAGAATTTGCACACAGCCAAAAGTACGGCAATTCCTCAAAAAATTTAAAAAATTATCAAGAGACTGAAAAGATATTTGTACAACCACATTCACAGCAGCATTATTCATAATATAATTCATAATAGCCAAAAAGGAGAAACAACCCAAGTGTCCACCAACTGATGAATGAATGGACTGACAAAATGTCATATATACATACAATGGAATATTATTCCATCATAAAAATATTTTTTGACACATTCTACAACATGGATGAACCTTGAAGACATTATGCTTAGTGAAACAAGCCAGACACAAAAGGACAAATACTCTATGATCCCACTTATATGCAATACCTAGACTACTCAAATTCATAGAAACAGAAATAGAATAGTGGTGGGCGCCTGGGTGACTCAGCTGGTTAAGCGTCTGCGTTTGGTTCAGGTCATGATCCTGGGGTCCTGGAATCAGCTCCTGCAGTGGGCTCCCTGCTCAGCAGGGAGGCTACTTCTCCCTGTCCCACTCCCCTCTGCTCATGTGCTCTCTCTCTCTCAAATAAAAAAGTAAAAAGTAAAGAAATAGGATAGTGGTTACCAGGGTCTTAGAGGAGGCAAGAGGAAGTTACTGCTTAAGGAGAATGAAGTTTTCAGTTTGAGATGATGAAAACTTCAACAATGTCAAAGTACTTAATGTTTTACACCTAATGGTAAATCTTATATATATTTTGCCACAATAAAAAAAAAAAAAATTTAAGTCAACATGATTTACCACATTCAGAAAACAAAAAGGAAAAGCCACATGATTATTTCAACACAGAGTAAGATTTCAAAAAATTAAACACTCATTTATGATTTAAAAAAAAAACAACTTTCAGCAAACTAAGAAAAGAATTCCCTCAGCTTTTCCCCATTGAGAATGATATTCACTGTGGGTTTCTCACAGATGAATTTTATGAAATTGAGCAATGTTCCCTCTATCCCTATACTCTGAAGAGTTTTAATCAGGAAAGGATGCTATATTTTGTCAAATGCTTTTTCTGCATCAATTGATAAGAACATATGGTTCTTCCCTCTCCTATTAATGTGTTCTATCACACTGATTGATTTGCGAATGTTGAACCACCCCTGCATCCCAGGGATAAATCCCACTTGGTCATAGTGGATGATCCTTTTAATGTACTATTGGATCCTATTAGCTAGGATCTTGTTGAGAATTTTGGCATCCATATTCATCAGGGATATTGGTCTGAAATTCTCCTTTTTGATGGGGTCTTTGTCTGATTTAGGAATCAAGGTGATGCTGGCCTCACAGAATGAGACTAGAAGCTTTCCTTCTGTTTCTCCTTTTTGAAACAGCTTCAGGAGAATAGGTATTATTTCTACTTTGAATGTTTGGTAGAATTCCCCAGGGAATCCATCAGGTCCTGGACTCTTGTTTTTTGGGAGGTTTTTGATCACTGCTTCAATCTCGTTACTGGTCTATACAGGTTATCAATTTCTTCCTGTTTCAGTCTTGGCAGTTTACAAGTTTCCAGGAATGCATCCATTTCTTCCAAGTTGCTTAATTTATTAGCATATAGTTGTTGATAATAATTTCTGATAATTGTTTCTATTTCCTTGATGGAACACGACAAGGATACCCACTCTTACCACTACTATTCAACATAGTACTAGAAGTCCTAGCAACAGCAATCAGACAACAAAAAGAAATAAAAGGTATTCAAACTGGCAAAGAAGTCAAAATCTCTCTCTCTGCAGATGACATGATACTTTATGTGGAAAACCCCCAAAGACTCCACCCCTTACTAGAACTCATACAGCAATTCAGTAATGTCACAGGATACAAAATCAATGCACAGAAATCAGTTGCTTTCTTATACATTAACAATGTAACTGTAGAAAGAGAAATTAGAGAATCGATTCAATTTACAATAGCACCAAAAACCATAAGACACCTTGGAATAAATCTAACCAAAGAGGTAAAGGATCTATATACTCTAGGAACTACACAACATTCAAGAAAGAAATTGAAGGGGCACCTGGGTGGCTCAGTTGTTTAAGCGACTGCCTTCGGCTCAGGTCATGATCCTGGAGTCCCGGGATCGAGTCCCGCATCGGGCTCCCTGCTCAGCAGGGAGTCTGCTTCTCCCTCTGACCTTCCTCCCTCTCATGCTCTCTGTCTCTCATTCTCTCTCTCTCAAATAAATAAATAAAATCTTTAAAAAAAACAAAAACAAAAAAAAAGAAAGAAATTGAAGAAGACACAAAAAGATGGAAAAAACATTCCATGTTCATGGATCGGAAGAATAAACATTCTTAAAATGTCTATGCTGCCCAGGGCAATCTATACTTTCAACGCCATCCTGATCAAAATACCAACAGGATTTTTCAAAGTGCTGGAACAAACAATCCTAAAATTTTATGGAATCAGAAAAGACCCCAAATCGCCAAGGAAATGTTGAAAAAGAAAACCAAAGCTGGGGGCATCACGTTGCCCGATTTCAAGCTTTATTACAAAGCTGTGATCACCAAGACAGCATGGTACTGGCACAAAAACAGATACACAGACCAGTGGAAGAGAACAGAGAGCCCAGATATGGACCCTCAACTCTATGGTCAAATAATCTTCAACAAAGCAGGAAAAAATATGCAATGGAAAAAAGACAGTCTCTTCAATAAATGGTGCTGGGAAAATTGGACAGCTATATAGAGAAGAATGAAACTCAACCATTCTCTTACACCATACACAAAGAAACTCAAAATGGATGAAAGACCTCAATGTGAGACAGGAATCCATCAAAATCACCTCTTTGACATTGGCCACAGCAATTTCTTTCAAGACACGTCTCCAGGGGCGCCTGGGTGGCTCAGTTGGTTAAGCAACTGCCTTCGGCTCAGGTCATGATCCTGGGGTCCCGGAATCGAGTCCCGCATCGGGCTCCCTGCTCAGCGGGGAGTCTGCTTCTCCCTCTGACCCTCCCCCCTCTCATGCTCTCTATCATTCTCTCTCTCTCAATAAATAAATAAAAATCTTAAAAAAAAAAAAAAAAAAGACACGTCTCCAAAGGCAAGGGAAACAAAAGCGAAAATAAACTTTTGGGACTTCATCAAGATAAAAAGCTCTGCACAGCAAAGGAAACAGTCAACAAAACAAAGAGGCAACCCACGGAATAGGGGAAGATATTTGCAATGACACCCAAAGGGCTGTTATCCAAGATCTATAAAGAACTTCTCAAACTCAGCACCCAAAAAACAAATAATCAAGTCAAAAAATGGGCAGAAGACATGAAGAGACACTTCTCAAAAGAAGACATACAAATGGCTAACAGACACATGAAAAAATGTTCATCATCATTAGCCATCAGGGAAACTCAAATCAAAACCACACTGAGATACCACCTTACACTAGTTAGAATGGCAAAAATTGACAAGGCAAGAAACAACAAATGTTGGAGAGATCATGGAGAAAGGGGAACCCTCTTACACTGTTGGTGGGAATGCAAATTGGTACAGTCACTTTGGAAAACAGTGTGAAGGTGCCTCAAAAAATTAAAAATTGAGCTACCCTATGCAATTGCACTACTGGGTATTTACCCCAAAGAAACAGATGCAGTGAAAAGAAGGGCCATATGCGCCCCAATGTTCATAGCAGCAATGTCTGCAAAAGCCAAACTGTGGAAAGAGCCAAGATGCCCTTCAATATACAAATGGAAAAAGAAGATGTGGTCCATATATACAATGGAATATTACTCAGCCATGAGAAAGGATGAATACCCAACTTTTGCATCAACATGGATGGGACTGGAGGAGATTATGCTAAGTGAAATAAGTCAAGCAGAGAAAGTCAATTATCATATGGTTTCACTTATTTGTGGAACCTAAGGAATAGCGTGGAGGACATTAGGAGAAGGAAGGGGAAAATGAAGAGGGCAAAATCGGAGGGGGAGACGAACCATGAGAGACTATGGACTTTGAGAAACAAACTGAGGGTTTTAGAGGGTGGGGGGGTGGTGGAGGGATGGGTTAGCCTGGTGATGGGTATTAAGGAGGGCATGTATTGCATGGAGCAATGGGTGTTATATGCAAACAATGAATCATGGAACACTACATCAAAACTAATGATGTACTGTATGGTGACTAACATAACATAATAAAAATAAATAAAAATGAAAAGAAGTCCCTCAAACTTATAAAGGACACCTATGAAGAACCTATGATGTTCTTAATGTTGAACCACTGAACATTTCCCCCTTACAATGGGAAGAAGGCAAGAATGTCTACTCTCAACAGCTCTCAACATGTTACTAAAAGTCCTGGTTAGAGGCACCTGGCTGGCTTAGTCAGTAGAGGACGTGCCTCTTGATCTCAGGGTTGTGAATTCAAGCCCCACATCTGACACAGAGTTTACTTAGAAAAACAAACAAACAAAAAAGACTGCCCTGATGACACTGTGCATAACTGACAGGGGTCACTAGCTGTTTTAGTAAATTAAAAAAAAAAAAAAAAAAAGGTCCTGGTTAGTGTATAACAATAAGAAAAGGACAAAAATTGAAAAAGAAGTAAAACTGTCCCTATTTGCAGGCAACGTGATTATGAATGTAGAAAATGCAAAAGAATTAACAATAAGATTATGAATCTTTACTTTAGCCAGGTCTGAAGATACAAAGTCAACATATAACCTATAATTACAGAGAACTAATGGTTGCCAGAGGGGAGGTGAATGGGGAGATGGGCAAAATGGGTGAAGGGGAGACAGGTTTCCAGGTATGGAATGAGTAAGTCATGGGAATAAAAGGTACAGCATAAGGAATATAGTCAATGAAGCTGTAATAGGTTTTATGATGACAGATGATAGCTACATGTGCGAGCATATTATAATGTATAAACTCATCGAATCACGATGGTGCACACTTAAAACTAATATAACATTGTGTGTCAACTATACTCAAATAAAAAGAATTTTTTTTAAAGTCAACATACAAAATTTTATTGTATGTCTATGTGCTAGCAATAAACAAATGAAAAACTAAACTAAAAAACAATTCCATTTACAACTACATACAATATAAAATACTCAGTAATAAATTTAACAAAAGATATGCAACACCTCCACCAAAAACTTTAAAGCACTGCCAAGAAAAATTAGAGACTTAAATAAATGGAGCAATGTGCCATTTTCATCATTGGAAGCTTCAAGACTGTCCAAATGTCACTTCTCCCCCAAAGTATCCTATAAATTGAACACAAACCCAATCAGTTCCAGCATAATCATAATCCTTTCTATAGAAACTGAGAAGCTCACTCTAAAATTCATAATGGAAACATAAAAGACTTGAATAGACAAAACAATCTTGGGAAAACAACAAAAGCTAAAGAATTTACATTAACCTCAGGACTTCATATAAAGTTATTCAATAGTTCTCAACTGAGGGCAATTTTGCCTCAGAGGACATGGGGTAATGTCTAGATACATTTTTGGTTGTCATCACTGGGAGAGTGCTATTGGCATCTAGTAATTAGAGGCTAGGGGGGCGCCTGGGTGGCTCAGTTGGTTAAGCAACTGCCTTCGGCTCAGGTCATGATCCTGGAGTCCCGGGATCGAATCCCGCATCGGGCTCCCTGCTCAGCGGGGAGCCTGCTTCTCCCTCTCCCACTCCCCCTACTTGTGTTCCCCCTCACGCTGTCTCTGTCAATTAAATAAATAAATAAAATCTTAAAAAAAAAAAAAAAGAGGCTAGGGATACTACTAAATATTCTATACTGCATGGGGCAGCCCCATAACAATCTGGCCCAAAATTTTAATAATGCCAAGGCTGGGAAACCCTAAACTACAGTAATCAGTACAATGTGGTACTGACATAGTATAGTCAAATAGATTAATGAAACAATACAGATTCCAGAAGGTAACCCCCTATATCAACTGTCTGACAAATTTAATGGAGAAAAGTCTTTTCAACAGAGGGTTCTAGAACAGGATATCCCTATGTAAACACTGAACTCAATTCAAACCATATACAAATATTAGTTCAAGATGGATCACAGACCTAAAGGCTAAAATGATAAAGCCTGTAGAAGAAAACATAAAAAGAGTATCTTCATGACCTACAAAAGTACTATCTGAAAAGACTTAAAAGCAGAATACATAAAAGAACTAAAAGACTCCTAAAACTCAATAAAAACTCAAACCAATTTAAAACATGGACAAAAAAATTTGAACAGACATTCCACAAAGACAAATGGCTAATAAGCACATGAAAAGTGGTTAATATTAACATTCATCATAGAAATACAAAATGAAAACCAGAATGAGAAATACAAATAATTCCACAAACTACATACCCATTCGAACGACTAAAATTTTTAAGACTGAAAACAAGCAATTGGTGAGAATGTAGAGCCACCCAAACTCTCATACATGTATTGCTGGTAGGTGAATAAAATGATATAAAAAGCTTTAGCAGTTCGTTAAAGTTAAGCATATACCTATCCTATGATCCAGTAATTTCATTCCTGGGTATTTATCTAAGAGAAACAAAAACACAAGTCTCCAAAGACCTCATACAAGAATATTCTGCTTTAGGGGTGCCTGGGTGGCTTAGTCATTAAGCGTCTGCCTTCGGCTCAGGTCATGATCCCAAAGTCCTGGGATTGAGCCCCGCATTGGGCTCCCTGTTCCACGTGAAGCCTGCTTCTCCCTCTCCCATTGCCCCTGCTTGTGTTCCCTCTCTCGCTGTGTCTGTCAAATAAATAAATAAAATCTTTAAGAAAAAAAAAAGAATATTCTGCTTTATTCATAGCCAGTATATCCGTCAACAAGTCAAACTGCAGTATATCATACAACAGAATACTACTCAGCAATAAAAAGAAATAGTTATTCTTTCAGCCATAAAGAAACCAGGCACAAAGAGTGTATATACCGTATGATGCCATATCACAAAATTCAAGATCCAGGCAAAAGTAATCTCTAATTTAAAAGAAAAAAAGAGAACAGCAGATGCCTGGGGAACATGAGTGAGGAGCACTGGGATTAACTGGAAAGGGTTGCTAGGGACCTTTCTGGGGGGGCAGCATTTGTCAAAATTAAGCAGTTTTGTGCATTAAAATATATGTAAATTTTATTTAAAAAAACGATTTAAAAAATCTAGTGGGGAGTGAAGAATTGATAGAGGTACTACTGAAACAAGAAAATAGCAGAACATTGTTAAAACTGAGTGATGGGCACATAGGGGTTAATCATACTATTTTGTCTACTTTACAAATGTTTGACATTTTTCATAATCAAAGCGTTTTTTTTTTAATTTCTCTTAATTCCCTCATTACTGGAGGAAGAGAGTTGGTAATCACTGTCCTCCACATGAATTAAAATCTCTTCAGTCACTATTTAAACTTTCTTTTATATGCTCAATAATCCCTGTCCTTTACTTTCTTTAATATTCATCATAATTAACAGCTCACCTTGCAATCTATTCATGTTTTCCCTAACTCACTTATTTACTACTATCTACAGGGAGGAAAGGGTTGGAGAGAGTTAACCTTCCTTTAGCCCATGCCAGGCAGTATGCTACATACTTTGAATACATTACCGAATTTATATCCCAAAATTGAATTTAGCATCTAAAATTTTAATCTTATTTACTTATTACTTCTCTCCCTCATCAGAATTTATGTTCAATCACAACATGGATCCTGTCTTGTTCATTATTTCTTCATATATGGCACACAACAGATACTCAGCAAATATGCATAAATCAAAGTATTAAGGAATATAAATAACATCAGAGATCACAAATACTCAGTTCAGCTCTCTTTTTGGTGCTGCAAATCATTTCCCATTCCAGTTATAGCCACCTTGTTTTGCCCTTAATTTTACTGTCATCTATATCAATTGTTATGTATTTGTTTCAAGTAGAATAGAATGATGTTTGAAAACTTCACATTTTCTCTTTATGAAAAAATGTAATCATAAAAATATTTAAAAAATCAATTTATATTTCAGCATATCTTTAAATGATTTTTTTTAATGATGTGTGATTTCTGTATGCAGTGTTACTTTTTCTGCTTTTATTCATATGAATAAAGAAGAAAATCCTAATGCTTTTATAATCTCAAATTCTGTTACCATCACCATAAAGCTTAAAAACCCTCGCAAATATTTAGAGTTCCTTACAGAAGGATAAACTGTAGTTAATAACAGATTTATAATAAAAATGATCAATTTGGGGCGCCTGGGTGGCTCAGTCGGTTAAGCGACTGCCTTCGGCTCAGGTCATGATCCTGGAGTCCAGGGATCGAGTCCCGCATCGGGCTCCCTGCTCGGCGGGGAGCCTGCTTCTCCCTCTGACCCTCCCCCCTCTCATGTGCTCTCTCTCTCTCTTTCTCATTCTGTCTCAAAAATAAATAAATAAAATCTTTAAAAAATAAAAATAAAAAAATAAAAATGATCAATTTTACTTCAAAAAAATTATCTAACAAAACGAAGCATCTACATAAGCCTAAAATCAAATCATTAGTTCCCTTTAGTGCAAAACAGAAAATCTAGGTTTGTTCTCAGAGTACATTCTTTAGTAATCATTTGGGGTATGGTTTATCTTAGATTAGAATTAAGTATCTTAATATCCAGCAGTATCTTAGATTAGAATTAAAGTTCCACCTCAATTTTGAGTAATTTCTTCATTCTTAAATATCCTCAAAACTTCCATAAAGTTAAAAAAGGGGTGGGGGGGACAAATCTATTAGTGGTATTGTAAAATACAAAACCTGAGTGAAATAGCTGCTAATAACAGCAAGTCAATTAAGACCAAGATTTCTCCTCAATAGTTAAGCAAAATACTCTATCATGAAGTTGGTAATTGCAACGTTTCTCTGACTAAAAAACTTCCGAAAAGATTTTCTAACATTCTAAGGGAGAAAGCAAGAGAGAAGTAAACATCAGAAGAAACAAAATCACTCACAAAGAATGACATTATACATATAAAATTCTATTTAAAAACAGTTCACAAACGTGTTACATATGTTTTTTGCCAGATTCAAATCCAAGTTCTTTCAGATGCCACTTTATGTTCATAGATCATACATAACTTTAAAAAAACATTTAATTCAAAATTACCAAATGCAGCAAAGGGCTTAAAAATAGAAGTTTCAAAGCAAATACTTATTTAGAGACACCAGCAAAAATATCTGACCTTTTCAAGTGGCTTTCCCAAAGAGTTTCCAATCAGTTTCCAATCATTTAAGACTTCTTCAACTTTGGAAATAAACCTAGGGAGGAGTAAAAAAAAACAACAAAAAACTTTCTGAACATGTAACAACTCTTTTTTTTACTATTGTTACACAATTTCTTTAAAACAGTATTTTTTATATTTTAACATTTTTATCAGAGAAGACTCAGTAAATTTAGTATTATTAGTCTATTTTATGGATATGGAATGTGGAAATAATCTTCTCTAATCCAAGAATCCTTAAATTTTGATTTTTTGAAATAAATATTTTTTAGTAAACTCTACCCTCAACATAGGACTCGAACACAGAACCCCAAGTCAAGAGTTCCAAGCTCTATTGACTGAGCCAGCCAGGGACCCCAAATTTTGACTTTTTTAAAGTCTACTTCTTATCCAGTTAAAGCATTCTGCTTCTATAAAATATAAATTAAGAATAAATCTCTCTATATTAAAATGAATATAAATTTGGAACAGAAGTAAAAACTGACAGACTAATAGGATACTAGTAAAGATAACTATGAAACCGGGACACTTGGGTGGCTCAGTCGGTTAAGTCTGCCTTCAGTTCAGGTCATGATCCCAGGGTCCTGGGATCTCTCTGACAAATAAATAAATAAATAAAAACTAAAAAAAAAAAAAAAGATAGCTACGAAATCAATCATCTTTCCCCTACCTTCAAAATAACTAAGCTATTTAAATTAAATTTTCCTTTGAAGATACTTAGGAACTGATTTATCTCCCCCTCCCCCCCCAAAGAAAACATTCAGGAACTTTGCTCATTAAAATAAACCATGTTTTGGGGCACCTGGGTGACTCAGTAGGTTGAGCGTCTGCCGTAGGCTCAAGGTCATGATCCCAGGGTCCTGGGATCTAGCCCTGCATCTGGCTCCCTGCTCCATGGGGAGCCAGTTTGTCCCTCTCCCTCTACCTGCCGTTCCCCCTGCTTGTTCTCTCTCTCTGTCTCTCTCTCAAATAAAGAAAATCTTAAAAAATAAACTTAACTGTTTTAAGGGACAGCTGGCAAGAAACTACAAGGAGATTTGTCAGCTATAAGGAATAACTGACAGATTTTAAAACTAATCACTATTTAATCTTTAAATCTTCTGATGAAGCAGACCTATTAAAAAGAGAATGAGGGCACCTGGGTGGCTCAGTTGGTTAAGCGACTGCCTTCGGCTCAGGTCATGATCCCAGAGTCCCTGGATCGAGTCCCGCATCGAGCTCCCTGCTCGGCAGGGAGTCTGCTTCTCCCTCTGACCCTCCTCCCTCTCATGCTCTCTGTCTCTCATTCTCTCTCTCTCAAATAAATAAATAAAAAATCTTTAAAAAAAATAAAAAATAAAAAGAGAATGAATTTTGGGGCGCCTGGGCGGCTTAGTTGTTTAATCGACTGCCTTCGGCTCAGGTCATGATCCCAGGGTCCCGGGATCAAGTCCCGCATCGGGCTCCCTGCTCGGTGGGAAGCCTGCTTCTCCCTCTCCCCCGCTTGTGCACTCTCTCTCTCTACCTCTCTCTGTCAAATAAAAAAATAAAATCTTTAAAAAAAAAAGAGAATGAATTTTGACTAGTGACATGCTCAATATCAGCAAATTAAAACTGTCAAATCTCAGTAGTAGCATTAAAAGACTCTTTCAGAAGACTTTTATTACTCTTAAGAAGCTAACTTCTTATATAAGTATGATGCAATCTAATAGCAAATTGCTCTCCTAAAACACCTACATCATATTGCTAGAGTAGTAGAGTTAATTCTAGTCAAAATATATTCACAGGCATCAGGTTTTTTCCTTCAGTGACATAATTATAAGTTAATACTTACATCTGTTGTAAGACAGTAACGATAGTAATGATAAATCAGAGTTTTTATGATTTAAATGAACCTTCTAATTAATTCCTCTTTAAAAGTAAAGGCAGTATTAATAAATATACTAATTCACTTCTGCGTAGTTCTGTCAAAAGGCAATTATTGGTGATGAAGATGAATACTCTAGAAATAAGTCAACATGTTTACCAAAAAAAGGAAATAAAAATTTTAAATGTATCCACATGTGAGCAAAAATGTGCATGTGAGGGGCACCGGGGTGGCACAGTTGGTTAAACTACTGACTCTTGGTTTCGGCTCAGATTGTGAGCTCAGCATCGTGAGATCAAGCCCTATACCAGGCAACGGGAAGTGTGTCTGTTTAAGACTCCCTCTCTGCCCCTCCCCCACTCTCTCTAAAATAAAATCTTTTTTAAAAATGTGCATGTGAAATGTACATTGCATTTATAAAGGTAAAAAACTGGAAGCCACCTAACTGTCCAACTGCAGCAAGCAGCTGTAAATTTATGGTATATCCACTGAATGGATTAGTATGCATCCATTAAAAATCTTTTTTTTTTTTTTAAGATTTTATTTATTTATTCATGAGAGACAGAGAGAGAGAGGCAGAGGGAGAAGCAGGCTCCCAAGGAGCAGAGAGCCCGACGCGGGACTGGATCCCAGGACCCTGGGATCACGACCTGAGCCGAAGGCAGACGCCTAACCATCTGAGCCACCCAGGCGCCCATTAAAAATCATTTTTGAAGGCCATCTGAGGAAATAAGAAAATGCATTTCATATATGAAATGAAAAATGGAAGCTATAGAAATAAGTGTTAATATGTCTTGATATAAAATGTTTACAACACACAGATTAGAAGAAATTTTCTCAAAATATTAATAGTAGCTATCTCCTAGTGGTACAATTATAGGTTTCTTAGATTTTTTTTTTCTTTTGAATTCTACTGTGAGGTATTATAATAAAAAATCTTTAAAAAAAAAATCATTTAGGGGCACCTGGGTGGCTCAGTTGGTTAAGCGACTGCCTTCGGCTCAGGTCATGATCCTGGAGTCCCGCGATCGAGTTCCGCATCAGGCTCCCTGCTCAGCAGGGAGTCTGCTTCTGCCTCTGACCCTCCCCCCTGTCATGTGCTCTCTCTCTCTCTCTCTCTCATTCTCTCTCTAAAATTAAAAAAAAAAAAATCTTTAAAAAAAAATCATTTAGAGGCGCCTAGGTGGCTCAGTCATTAAGCGTCTGCCTTCGGCTCAGGTCATGATCCCAGGGTCCTGGGATCGAGCCCCGCATGGGGCTCCCTGCTCCGCAGGAAGCCTGCTTCTCCCTCTCCCACTCCTCCTGCTTGTGTTCCCTCTCTCGCTCTCTGTCAAATAAATAAAAATCTTAAAAAAAAAAAAAAGAAAAATCATTTAAAATAATATTGCTTTCACAGTAAAAGGAACATATCAAAATACTTATTTTATGATTTCTACTGGTACTAGCTAAAAGAGAAAAATCAGTCTAAAATATTGAGAATTTGACTAGAAAAAATTAATAACTATCCCAGAAAAATCTCAAGGATCACAGTCAAAGGGTCATTTCCTCTGACTCCTCACTCTGTATTAGATTCCTTTTTTATATGCCCTTGTAAGACCAGGTGTTTTCCCTTCTCAGGTCTTATTTCAATTGTAATTACAGACTCATTTGTATTATTATTTGATTCATGTCTGTCTCTTCCACTAGACTATATGTTAAGAGCAGGAATTATCTATTTTTATTGACCACACCCATATGTCCTGCACTGTATTTGACACACGGGCACTCAAATATTTCTGCAAAGGACAAAAGATTAAAAAGAGGGGGTTCTATTCAGTCCTCTCAATAAATTGTATGGCTCCTAACATATTAACAAGAACTTTCATTCACACATTAAACTCAAGGTTTAAGAGACTCCAAAGTTTTAACATTTTCCCATGAGCTGTAAAACACTACTTTAGCTCTAGAAACAAGAGGATAAAAGCCAAAAACCAAATTTCCTACTTTGTGGTAGTTCTCATAACTGTATTAACAATTATTTCCGTATCAGGAGCTAAAGGACTTAATATTGCACTTCAGGATATTTTAAATATTTAGCTAAGGGGGAAAAAAATCATGTTTCCATTCCATACCCTTGTTGCTTCCTCACCCACCCTCTAAGATTCAGGTTACAACATTTTTCTATCTACCTTCAAGACATCAAGTTATTATTTCAAATTCAACATGTCTAAAACTGCACTCTTCCCACTTTATCTTCATTCTTCCAGGCAAGAAATTCCAGTGGCATGTTTCTTTCTACTCTAACATTTCATCAAGTGTATCTAAAAATCTTTGAAATGTCTTACAATCCTCCCGCCTAGCCACCCTTTCTCTCCAGTCTCCAAATCACCAACCTAACTATTGATCAAAGTAAGTCACTTGGCTTCATTTTACCTAATCTCCTGTAACAACTCTCATCCTATCATTTTGCCACTCTAAAATCAAGGGCCTCTTTAATGGTTCTAAGTGTGGTCTCTTGACCAGCAACATCAGCCTCACCTGGGAACTTGCTAGAAATGCACATTTTTAGGTCCACCTCTGACATGATCAGAAACTATGATTTTGATGCACACTGAAGTTTGAGAATCCCTGGTCTTAAAGCACCAAGTCTAGAGATTCCTTTACTGAGCTTTGGAGGCTGTCCATGACCTGTCCCATTTTATTAATCTTATGTATTTCCCTTCAATAGATAGCCTTCACTCCAGTAAAGACATCTTCATGAAGTCCCAAAGGCTCATTTTCACCCATCTCTTCTCATGTTAATACCTTCTCATGTCTAACCAACCACTTCCCACTTTCAAGGCCCAGCTCATTTCCTATCTTTTCTATGAAATTATCTCCCTTAATTGTGATCCACAATATCATCCTTCTTTAAATTATTATTTTTTAAAGATTTTATTTATTTATTTGACAGAGAGAGACACAGCGAGAGAGAGAGAACACAAGCAGGGGGAGTGGGAGAAGCAGGCTTCCCGCTGAGCAGGGAGCCCAATGCGGGGCTTGATCCCAGGATGCTGGGATCATGACCTGAGCTGAAGGCAGACGCTTAACGACTGAGCCACCCAGGCACCCCTAAATTATTTTCTTTTTATAGTTAATACAAGCTGGCTTACAATTTAACCATTTGCTGTTTTGTTTAACACATGGATCAAAGGTTCTGTTTTATCCTTTGTTCTTTTCAACTAGTTTAACTCTGGACACAGAATACCTGCTCAATAAAGCCTTGCCAGTATGGTTATATCTTACAGACTTTTCTGTTTTGGAGGATACCACAAGTCAAACTATTATTCCAGCAGGGATTTTTTTTTTTTTTTTAAGTAGGCTCCACACCCAGCATGGAGCCCAACACAGGGCTTGAACTCATGACCCTGACTAAGATCAAGACCTGAGCTGAGATCAAGAGTTGGCCGCTTAACCAACTGAACCACCCAGCCACCCCTCCAGCAGGGATCTTTTATATTTTCCTCTGTCATCTCATGACAACATGCACAAATTTCCTCTCCCAACCAGAAAGATTATAAAACATTGCAACAAGCTAAATACTGACCTCCACACCCATAAGGATCTCTGTGACACCGACCAGAAAATCTCTCAATCTAAGCTATCACTCCTTCACAAAGTTGGCTTCCAACTAATTTCAGTGATAAAATTTCACTCAGCTGTTCAGTGAGGTTTAAAAGTCACAGGAAGGCTGGGCACATTACCCACTGGAATGTAACAACTTGAATCAAAGAGTTCCAAAGCCATCTGCAGCCTATCTTAAAAGGTTATTCTAAAGGACAGAATGGAGATGGTGGGAGTGTGACAGATGGACAACCACCAGTACTATGAAGGCCCCCTCCAAAAAAGGGTATACCAATGCATAGGAGAGGAAAATAGCAACTGCCAAGTTTACTGCTTATGATAACAAAATGAGTTAAACGGAAATGAAACCAGGAACGGAAGTGGTAGCTACGGAAATTGTTTCTGCGGGTGGGCAACAACCAAGGTCTGAGGAAAGTGGCCTCAGAGTAAACAAAACTTTTTCTGAGAGCTGCATCTCAAGGGTTTGGCTGACGGGGGCGGGCCGGGGCTTGTCAGACGCTAGACGCGGAAGAGCCTTGCAGCACATAGGAGACAGGAGAAGACGCAGAGTCGGGGCTTTGCCGGTCTTACTTTTCCCGCATAAGTAGCATCACATGTGGTCTACGTTGGGGAAGCGGCAGGGGGACGCCCGGGGCCCACGGTACTGATAACCAATGATACGACTCACTCACCTTTCCCATTCCGAGGCAGTAGTGAAGTCCGTGATCTCAAATACCTCGGACTCGGGCTACGGTAAAGGAAAGGAAAGAAAAAGAGATTGAGCCCCCCGGGCGCTGACACGGAGGAGGGAACTTACAGACAGGGATAGGTAGGGAGGAAACACCTCACCTCACTGTCGGCCGCCATCTTGAGGAGCGCCGGGAAAAGCGCTAGGGCTGCCGGGAAGAGGAGCAGGACGACAGAGGGAAGGAGGATAAGGAGGGCGGGGAGCGAGCGGGGGTTGGGGGGAGCGAGCGGGGGCGGGGCCTAGGCGCAGACCCGCCCCCGGAGACACCTCCCCCTAGTAGTGAGTCCTGCCTAGGAAAGTCCTCAAAGGCTGAAATCATTTGATTTAAAAACAAACAAAAAAGAAAAACTTTGAATTTGAAATTTTCCTTTAAAGTAATGAATTCCTGAAGAGAACAGAAGCAAGGAGGTAAGACAAGGCCCTAGATTCCTGTGGATAAGGTTGTATTAAAAAAACCTAAACCACATTGAATTTGTTTTCATTCAACCTCTATTTATTGACTGCAAGGCCCAAGGCTAGATGCTGTAATATCCACCCTCCTCCACCCCCCTCAAATAATTTACACAAGTTTGAGGAGCATGAAATAAAATCATTGTGCTAGTTACCTGGTTTCTGGGAAGAGCAACATACTGTTCAATGAATATTTCACTTTTTAAGCCACTGAGGAACAGAAGGGGTAGCAGCTAGATAATTATATCTCATACATACTGAAATGTATATCATGAAATGATACCATGTCCAGGATTTGCGTGGAAATAATGGGAGGGGAAAGTGGGTAGGGCTAGGAATAAAACCAGATTAGCTATGTGTGGGTAATAGCGTAAGCTAGTGATGGGTACATGGCTGTTTATACTATTCTACTTCTGTTAGGTCTGAAATTTTTCATAATTAAAAGCAGAAAAAGATTAAGTCTCATTTAATGAGTTTTGCAACCCACAAGAAGGAATTTGGTAGAGGACTAAGAAATTTAGCTTCAGTGATAAAAAAATTTTTTTTGATCTTGTGATTCAATCAGTTAAGTGTCCAACTCTTGATTTTGGCTCAGGTCATGATCTCAGAGTTGTGAGATTGAGCCCTGCTAGGGGTTCCACACTCAGCACGGAGTCTACTGGAGATTCTATCCCCCTCCCTCTCCCTTCCCCTCTGCTCCTCTCCCCACCCTACCCCCACTCATTTTCGCTCTCTCTCTCTCTCAAGTAAATAAATAAATAAAATCTTTTTAAAAAAAAATTTTATCTTAAAAGGTTAAGATATCAAAAATTCAGTGATATAGATAGGGCAGATGAGGAAACGAAAGTCAGAAGAATTTTGACAACAGATAGTTATTTCTAGTGCCAAACCTTGAACCCCTATCTTCTGATGTTCCTTCTAGTTTCTATCTACTATACCAGTGGGGGATTGTGAGTTACTAGGGCTCAGTCTTTCCCAAGAGGTCTCAACTTGCGTCCCTCATTCATTTACAAGCATTTATTAAACAGCTAACTATAAGCCAATCACTGTGCTAGGATATTAAGATGTATTGTAAATATAGACCCTTACTTCAAGGAACTCAAAGTCTGGTAGGGAAACTGGAAATTCATCGCACAACAGAATGAAGAGGTGCTACATGTATCAGCATTAGTATTAGCAATGTAGAGGTCAATGGTAATCTTGACAAGAAGAATCTTTTTTTTTTTTAAGATTTTATTTATTTATTTGACAGAGAGAGACACAGCGAGAGAGGGAACACAAGCAGGGGGAATGGGAGAGGGAGAAGCAGGCTTCCCGCGGAGCAGGGAGCCTGATGCGGGGCTCCATCCCAGGACCCTGGGATCATGACCTGAGCCGAAGACAGACGCTTAACGACTGAACCACCCAGGCGGCCCTTGACAAGAAGAATCTTGAAGGAGAGCTGAAGGATAAGATGGAGCAACCAGGTTGAGAGTGGGGAAGGCTTCTAAGCATGTCTAGAGGCTCGAAGGTGAGAAAGTCTAATCCATCCAATGAACAAAAAGGGGGCACTTAGAGCACATTGTTTGTGATGAAGTTGGAGAGGTATGAATGGGCCAGACCAAATAGAGCCTCTGGCCAGAGTTGGACTGTATTTGAAGCACAACGAAAGTCACTGAAAGGGCGCCTGGGTGGCTCAGTTGGTTAAGCAACTGCCTTCGGCTCAGGTCATGATCCTGGAGTCCCAGGATCGAGTCCCACATCGGGCTCCCTGCTCGGTGGGGAGTCTACTTCTCCCTCTGACCCTCCCCCCTCTCATGTGCTCTCTCTCTCTCTCATTCTCTCTCTCAAGTGGATAAATAAAATCTTTAAAAGAAAAAAGTCACTGAAATATATTCAGCAAGAGAGCAATATGATCCAATTTACATTTTGCAAAAGTCTGGGTACTATATGAACAGATTGGGGGTGCAGGCATTGTAAAAGAAGTAGGGTCAGCTGGTGACAAAGCATCCAGTAAGAGATGATGGTGTGGGGTCTTGGACTGGGGTGGTCAGCTGACATGGTGAACTTATTTGATATGCATTTTGGAGATAACAATAGTTGGGACTTGATGCTGGATTAAATGTAGAGATAAGGGAAAGGAAGGAATCAAGATAATTTTCAGGTTTCTGGCCTAAGCAGATACGTGGGAAATGATGCTATTTCCTGAGATGAGCAAGACTGGAAGGAGCAAGGAAATTCGTGTTTGGTTTGGGTAGTGTGAAGTTTGACAGGTTTGTACCCAAAGATACTCAAGGAGAGGTGTCAAGGAGAAAATTGGGTATAAGACTAGGAATCAGAGGCAAGACCTGGTGGTGAAGATTTTTGGGTGGATCTTAAATCACAAGAACAGATGAGGCGATTTAAGAAAAGAGCCTCATCTGAAGACCTGAAAACATTTTATATTTAGAGAATGGATAAAGGAAAAGTATTCAGTGAAAGAAGGACGAAAGGAATGGCTTGAGAAATAGGGAAGCAAAGAAAGAGTGATGGCACAGAACCCGAGAGAGGAAAATGTTTCACGATGGTAAATATTGACTGCTGCTTAAAAGCAAGTGATAGAGGAATATAGGATCAAGTGTGATTGATTGATGTTGTTTCTGGGGTTTTCCTTTGTCTTTAAGGTAGAGGAGAACAGATATGTTTGCGTGTGGATGATAATCTAAGAGAGAGACTGATGATGAAGGGGAGCTGGGAGAGTTGAAGTTCCTGATAAGGTAAGAGAGGAGGAAATCCAGAGCTGTTGGTCACACAACCCCAGGGGGCACCATTCACATTGCATTCAGAAGTCTTGCTTCAGGAGGTGAACCCCTGAAGATCACCTTTCAAGTAGCACTCCCTGGAGTGAGCAAGGAGCCTGATGCAGGACTCGATCCCAGGAGTCTGGGATCATGACCTGAGCTGAAGGCAGACACTTAACTGACTGAGTCACCCAGGTGTCCCAAGTCTGTAGCTCTTAAGGTCAGACAAACCCAGGTTCAGCCATTTACTAACTACAGTATATGACTTGGGGCAAATTACTTAATTCTTCCAAACCCCAGGGTCTTTATTAGTAAAATAGGACTTCTAAGACCTCGTATTGCAAAGGATTGTGGCAAAGATTAAGTTTTATGAACCTATGTAAATTGTTTAGCGCAATGTCCTAGCATGTAGTAGGTGATCAACTGTAGTAGGAGCATTTATCATGAATTTACTATGAAAACCAGAAAGTGCTACTCACATGAAAGGCATTACTTTTTCTTCCTCCCCGCTTATCCATGTTTCAGTACATACCAAAATGAGAAACTAAAAAATCACAAAGACTTTGCTGCATGAAGTTAAATTTTAGAAACTGGATGAAACAGCCTTACCGGGTTGCTAGGTAAAGTTTTCTTCCAAGATATTTTTGGCTTCTTGTCTCCTCCCTGGAGAAATTTTTAAAATAAGTTATTTGTTAAAGCGAAGTGTGAAGCCGGGATGCTAATGATGTAAAGTACCCAGGGGAGACACACTTTTATTAGATTTTCACTGGTTCACAAGGCAGAAAAGATTTTGTTTCTTCAGTATTAAGAGCTCTTTGGCTACATGTCCAAAGGCAAGGGTTTTTCTGTTGCAAGCACGTTTCCTCACTGGCATAATTTTCGGTTATTTCGAGGTGTTAACCAATAATAGCCATGGGGAGAATTTTGATGCTTAAGCAATTTAAGAGGTTAGATGCCTGGAAAAAAAAAAAGTCACCCTTGGCTTAGTCCTCAGAGGAATGTGGGGGCATAACAGTTTAATTAGGTCTTAGTGAAACAACAAACATTGTGAGAGGGGCAACAGCAGTGAGACTACACCATCCTCACCTACCGGGATGCCTCTGTGCAGGGAGAGCAGCTACAATAGAAGGTAGAGCCGGAAGACAAACACGTGCTGTGAAAATAAGAAACTCTTTAAAGAGAAATCTCTAAAGCAAAATCCTCAGGCAGCATTTTTTCATTCACTCAGTAATATTTATCAAGTCATAGCATTGTGGTCAATCCTACGGAGGGATTCAAAGAATCATCCTGGCTCACAGTCTGAGATAAGATATATAAGTATGATATGGTTTAGAAAGGGATGCATGATGGTTAATCCGACTTCTTCAAACTCTTTCCAAAATCAGTGGTAGGAAAATATCCAAGTGACCTTTCAGAACACACACACACACAATATTTTTTTAATTATTTATTTATTTGGGAGGGGGCCGCAGGAAGAGGGAGAGAGAATCTCAAGCAGACTCCCGGCTGAGCGCAGAGCCTGACACAGGGCTCCATCTCACAACCCTGAGATCATGACCTGAGCAGAAATCAAGAGTTGGACGCTTAACTGATTGAGCCACCCAGGCATCTCAATAGTGGAGTACTTTTTTAGAATATTAAATACTGTGTGTGTGTTCTTCAGCTCAAGTCATGATCCCAGGCTCAGCGAGGAGCCTGCTTCTCCCTCTCCTTCTGCTGCTTCCCCTGCTTGTGCGCTCTCTCTCTCTGCCAAATAAATAAATAAAATCTTTTTAAAATTTTTTTTAAAAAAATAGGGGCACCTGGGTGGCTCAGTCGTTAAGCGTCTGCCTTCGGCTCAGGTCATTATCCCAGGGTCCTGGGATCGAGCCCCGCATTGGGTTCCCTGCTCCGCGGGAAGCCTGCTTCTCCCTCTCCCACTCCCCCTGCTTGTGTTCCCTCTCGCGCTGTGTCTCTCTCTATCAAATAAATAAATAAAATCTTTAAAAAAAAAAAGTACTCCACTATTTCTTGAACTAGAAAAAGGTACAATCACCAAGGCAGGGAGTCTCCAGAGAATTTTTTTTTTATTATGTTATGTTAATCACCATACATTACATCATTAGTTTTGAGTCTCCAGAGAATTTTAAGAGAAGTGATTTATTCACTCCTTCACAGTCTTTAGTCACTTACCACTCATTCTGTCATTTCTTCATTTGCTAAACATTTATTAAAAGCAGCTGCTATGTGCCTGGTACTTTGTAGACACTGGGAAACAAAAACATAAAAACAAGATGCCTGCCCTCAGGAATTTTCAAGTATAAAGTAATTGAAGTCCTTCAAGATGATAATAAGTCAAGAACAACCAGTTCCAATTCTTAAGTGTGGCACATGTCTGGTAGATTCAGTTAAGAACAGTACTGTTGACAGGTTGATTTAGTTTGTCCAAGATTGTGTTTCCATTTTGAAAATATTTTAGTGGGTCTTGAACTCAGAATGGAGGAAACAAAAGAATTAATTGAGGAGTCTTGAGAATTGTGTACAAGTTTATGGAGTAATCATATCCTTCTAAGGGTACCTGGGTGTCTCAGTTGGTTAAGTGTCTTGCTCTTGATTTTGGCTCAGGTCATGATCTCAGGGTTGTGAGGTTCAGCCCCATGTGGAGCCCTACATCGGGCTCTGCATTGAGAGTGGAGCCTGCTTAAGATTCTCTCTCTCCTTCTCCCTCTGACCCTCCCCCCTCTAAACAAACAAACAAATAAATAAAATATAAAAATGAAAATAAAAACAACTTAAAAAATAAAAAAATTCTAAGGTAAAATTTTATTATACATGCATCTTTGTGATCATCTGTCAGAATTACTCTAGGGTGAGTACTGAGAAATGGGAATACCAAGTTAAAGAATGTGTGCATTTTAAAAAGCAATAGATAGCACCAGATTGCAATGTCCAAAATGAGTGTTACAAATTTATATACACTCTAATAGTGTATAAGAGTTGCCATTTTCCCACACAGTTAATATTACAACTCTTTTAAATTTTTGTCCATATGCTAAACAAAACATGGTTTGATTTACATTTTCCTGATCCCTAATGAGGTTAATTTGTGATTTAAATGTGTTTCCCGGCCATTTGTATTCCTCTCCTATTAAGAGTGATTTCAGGGGCGCCTGGGTGGCTCAGTCGTTAAGCATCTGCTTGTGGCTCGGGTAATGATCCCAAAGTCCTGGGGTCGAGCCCCACAAATAAAATCTTAAAAAAAAAGAGTGATTTCAAATCTTTCACTTGTTTTTCTGTGGTCATTTATCTTTTCTGTCATGGATTCAGGGTATGTCTCCATCATTTGTTTCCTGGCCCACTACAATAATCTTTTAACATTTCTATCTGCCCCTCTCCTTCAATTAATTGTCATTCCTGCTGTCAGGAGGATATTCCTAAAATACAGATTTGATCATGTCTCCCGATGAATAAAATCTTTTTTTTTTTTAAAGATTTTATTTATTTATTTGACAGAGAGAGGCAGCGAGCTAGGGAAGACAAGCAGGGGGAGTGGGAGAGGGAGAAGCAGACTTCCCGCCGAGCAGGGAGTCCGATGCGGGGCTCCATGCGGGGCTCAATCCCAGGACCCCGGGATCATGACCTGAGCCAAAGGCAGACGCTTAACAACTGAGCCACCCAGGCGCCCCGTGATGAATAAAATCTTCTAACGTCTCCCAATTCAGCTAGAAATAGCTTCACTTCCCCTCTGTCCTCCTCCACCCCCACCATGTATTCTGTGGTCCAACCACACATGTACATGCCAAACACAATATTTTCAACATTTTATGCTTTCTCTTTCCTCTGGACATGCTGTGGTTTATTTTATCTGCAATATCCTTCTGTCTGTGGTTTACCTGGTGAACTATTTGTCCTTCAAATTTCAGCTCAGGTAATTATCTCTTCTCTGAAGACTCCCTATGCTGTTATAGGCTGAACTGTGTTACCCCCAAAATTCATATGTTGAAGCCCTAATCCCTAGTACCTCAGCATGTGATTATATTTGGAGGTAAGACTTTCACAGAGGTGAATAAGTTAATGAGGCCATTAGGGTGGCCCCTAATCCAATCATATTGGTGTTCTTATTTAAAAAAGGAGATTAGGCCACAGGGAGAGACACCAAGGGCTCGTGCACAGAGAAAAGACCCTATGAGAACAGTGAGAATCAGCTACCTGCAAGCTGAGGAGAGGAGCCTCAGGAGACACCAAACCTGCCAACCAGTTGATCTTGGATTCTCAGCCTGCAGAATTGTGAGGAAACCAACTTCAGTTGCCTAAGCCACCCAGGCTGTGGTATTTTGTTATGGAAGCCCTAGCAAACTAACATACCCCAGCCCTTCCAACTTAGAAAGTTCCAGGCTTCCCCAGAGCCTTCTACATAGCTCTGTGGTGGCCTTATCACCTAATACAGGAGCCCCCCCCCTTATCCGTGGTTCCCGTAGTTTTAGTTCCCCATGGTCAACAACCCTCGGGAAGCAGAGGATCCTCCTTCTGACATTGTTGTAAGGTCAGCAGTAGCGTGAGGCTACGTCCGTCACAGCGCCTGCGTCGCCTGCGTCGTTGTCGTTCCCCTCACTTCATCTCATCACGTAGGCATTTTATCACCTCACATCATCACAAGAACTTGGGTGAGCACAGTACAGTAAGTTACTTTGAGAGAGAGAGAAAGACCACGTTCCCAGAACTTTTATTACAGTATAATGTCATAAATGTTCTATTCCATTAGTAATTATTGTTTCTAATCTCTTACTGTGCCTAATTGATAAAGTTTATTCTAACTATGTATGTAACTAAATATGTATAGGAAAAACCAGTGTATAGAGGGTCCGGTACTATCTGAGGTTTCAGGCATTCACTGCAGGTCTTGAAGCATATTCCCTGAGGATAAGGGGCGAACACTGGATTCTCCTTGTTTTGCATGCTTATCTTGCCACTGCTTCTGAAAATTTGTGTTTCTTGAAAAAAAACATGATTTGAGTGAATGACTGTTTCTCAAAGTGAGAGACAAGGGGAGGACTGCTCTCTGAGGAACCAATAGAAAGATTCATGGACTGCAGACCAGGCTGAGCCCAAGGGTAACCCTGCAGAAATCCTAAACATCAGAAAGTACAGTACTTACAACTTTCTCTTGACATAAAAGCTAAGAAAGGGTACTCTTCCTCCTGGCAGCAGAAACATGGAAGGATGTAGAAAGTAAAACTGAGTAACAGCCTGCATGTGCTTGGATTAGCGTTAAAGCGCTTCAGGCTGAATGAGGTGATGAAAGAGTGTACAGAAATCTAGCAATCTCTGAGTGGTCGTTTACCCTGCAACGTTCACTGACTCAAGGGGGTGTGTGTGTGTGTGTGTGTGTGTGTGTGTGTGTGTGTGTGTGTGTG
>NC_058405.1:99944181-99988323 GCF_002201575.2 Neomonachus schauinslandi | reverse complement strand
GTGTGTGTGTGTGTGTGTGTGTGTGTGTGTGTGTGTGTGTGTGTGTGTGTTGTGTGTTAGCATAGTAAAAGTGGTTGATATTTCAACCTTGCAGTCAGGCTGCTTTGGTTCAGTCCCTAGCTCTACCATTTATTAGCTTAAAATTTCTTCTAAGCCTCAGTGTTCTCATCTGTAACATGGGGAATGATGGTGATTATAGAATCAACTCCTTAGAGCTGTTGTGGGGGTTCACTGACATCATTAACGTAAAGGACTAACCTAGTAAGAATTTAATAAATGCCACCTGTTGTTACAATAAAATATTTGCACCCTTTGCAGTTGAGTATATTTAACATCTTCCGAAGAAAACCCCCTGCATCCTCCAGTAAGTGGCATAAAAAACAAAAAAATCTAGCAGCACACAAATGGCAGACAACCCTATGTTTTAGAGTGCCTTGGGTCTACCTCCTCATGAGTGTTCTTGTAGTCCACAACTTAAAGTCTCTTACAGCTGGGTTAATTAGCTTTTATGACTCAGACAAAAATACAGTCCATTTCCTAAAGACTTTGCTTGGGAATATCACAAGTCTAGACAAGAAATATGTTCTGATGGAAGAACTTCCATTCACTGGTGCTTTTTCAAACATGACTTTAAGAGTACAGCCAGTTTGGGGGTAACCTATTGGATTCTCCTGCTCTGTATCTTATATTTAGATTTGGAAAGGGATCCTTCTAGCACATTATGGCAATAACAAAGGTATGGCTTTCCTGGAGAAAATCTCAGTGGGTAAGACGATAATGGCAATTGTGCCAAGCATGGAAGTACACTAGGGTCCAGCTCCTTCAAGCACTTAAACAGCAACTTTGAAGAGTGTACAATGCTTGTTTTCCTTCCTGGATGAGATTGTCCTGCCTTCAATTCTCAAAGCTGAATGCACAGTGGATGGTTGCCTGGGTGACAACCCGTAAACTAAGCAGGCTCTTTGCAGCTAACTGAAGGGTTTGTGCACACAGAACCAGCTTTAATTATTTTTTTAAGTACTTTGAGCTGTGCAACATTGGAAAATAATCAAAGAAAAAATCTGTATCTATGCTGCTTTTAAATGGATCCTTTACTGAAGCGTGGCTTGACAGCTGTCCCAGAAATCAGTGCCACAATAAATTAAGATGACATTGACTGCTGTTTTTCTCAGTCTTTCTTCAACTGTGTATCAGCTCCCTCGGCAAAACGCAACATAGGTAAGCCAAATCTCCACTTTTTGGCACATTTTAGGTATTGCCCTATGTTGCAACTTTTTTTCTTCTCCCCAAAGGATGTCCCAGAGGAGGAACGTCAGGTAAACTGATAGAGGAAACTATGTCCTAATCTCAAATAATTATATCCTTAGAGTTGCTGTAATAAATTATCTTTGAGTTTTCAAATATCAAGACAATCCTTTCTAATACTTTATGCAAATGCCTCTAGATCACAGGCTAAACTGGTAAGGGCAAGAAAAGTATACAAGAATACTTGCTTTGATTTAATTATACCCAGGGACTCTTTTATTTTAGTTTAGTCACTTAAGTATGTGTTAACTTTAAATGATATGTCTTCTTTTTTTTTTTTTAAAGATTTTATTTATTTATTTGAGAGAGAGAGAGAATGAGGGAGCATGAGAGGGGAGAGGGTCAGAGGGAGAAGCAGACTCCCCACTGAGCGGGGAGCCCGGTGTGGGACTAGATCCTGGGACTCCAGGATCATGACCTGAGCTGAAGGCAGTCGCTTAACCAACTGAGCCACCCATGCGCCCGATACAAGTCTTTTTGTAAACACTCAGTACTGTATATATGTGACCTGGCCATATTTTCTCAACATGAAAAGGGATCCCATTACTTTAAGTCTCAATTACGTAAGATTCCAAATGAAATGTACAGTGCAATAAAATGCTTTGTTTTACAAGTAGACTAACCATGCACACAGTGAAAGATAAAAGACACTGGGTTTTTCTAGATGCTAAACCAAAAATCCCTGTGGAATGAAATAATATTGCTTAAAAATCATTGATCAAAACAATCCTAAAAGGAAAATTGAGAAACATTTTCTTATTAAAAACAACAACAACAACCTGGAAATGTGCTGACTGAAGATCAGAAGAGGAAATGGAACTCACTAATAAAAAGCAATATGGGTCTGTCCATGTTAATTGAAAGAGCTTACCTGTGTATAGGAATACTGCTATATGCTGATCCAATTTTCATTGTCTTCCTCCAGCCACGACTCAGTGTGTGAGACAATGAATGACCAAATAATGACCACATTGCCCAGTACTGTAGTGGTTTGATTTGATAAATTTCAGGTTGCAATTTGGTTTAACTCTTTTTTAAAAAATTTTTAATTCCAGGGGTGCCTGGCTGGCTGTTGGTAAAACATGTGACTCTTAACCTCAGGGTTGTGAGTTCAAGCCCCACGGTGGGCATAGAGCCTACTTAAAAAAAAAAAAAAATTAATTCCAGTAGAGTGAACATTATAGCCTTATAATAGTTTGGTTTAAATCTGGTGTATTTTTTATTAGAATGGCAGATACTACTTGTGAAATGCTCTCACTTAAAGGTAACATTAAAGAATTAAGCCACAACTCCTGAACATCCATTGTCATTTCATTGTTAGGGTAATAACCTTGCAAAGAAATACCTTTGGGGTTTTATTTCCACTTTATGAATGAATATAAGTGTATATTCCTTGCCTAGTCATTATTTGAATACCTGATTTTCAGCTTTACTTTGCTTCTGAAGGTGTTTCTTTTACCTGTGATATTGCAAACACTTTTACATTTTCAAAAAGAAGTATATAAATCCAAGTTTCAAAGCCGTTTGCTGGGACAAATATGTATGCTGATTTTAAATTTTTCTATGGCCTAATTTCGAGTGTATCATTTGATCCTTCAGTCCCTAGCAATGTTCCAAGTACACTGCTTATTCAATGTTGATGATAATGATAATGATGATTAAGTGACAGCAATCAACCAAATGTCTGCTTCCCTCAGAAGAGCTTAAAGAAAACAGGCACTACTGGTGGGAGTATAAATTGGTGCAGCCATCATGGGGAATAACCTGGCAGTATTTTGTGAAATTAAATACATTCGACTCATTCACCTTATTTTTTTTTATTTTTTATTGTTATGTTAGTCACCATACATTACATCATTAGTTTTTGATGTAGTGTTCCATGATTCATTGTTTGCGTATAACACCCAGTGCTCCATGCAGAACATGCCCTCTTTAATACCCATCACCAGGCTCACCCATCCCCCCACCCTCGACTCATTCACCTTAGAGAAACTTTTGCACAGTGCATAACAAGGCCTGAACAGGGATATTTCTTGCAGTGTTGTTTATGGAGTGGCAAGGTGGAGGCAACTTAGATGTCCATAACCAAGGGACAGGATAATAAAGTGTGGTGGAGATATGCTATGCAGCCATTAGAAGCAAACAAATAGAGGTACGCATAAGTACAAGGTTAAAGCTTTAAAACAAAGTATTAAGTTAAAACGTAAGTAATAATACCATTTGGGCAAATTTAAAACATGCACACATACATAATGGCACTACATGCTTTTAGAACTATCTACCCATCTGAGGATACCTCTTGGGCACATCAGATTGGCTCCTGTGAGGCAGAGGGGAGTGGGAGAGATCAGAGTTGAAGAAAGAAAAAATAAAACGAGAGGAAAACTAGACAGAGCCCAGTACTGCTAATGGGTATGATCAACCCACCCCTCTCTACCTAGGATCCAAAGAGATGAAAATAGGCTTACTTTATGAATGTTCCTGTAAATACCAGTTGCATTAAGTCTTTTTTGGGTGCTAGCGCCGACATGTCTCCTGGGCGAGAGCCCATTTTGCCAACACCTGTGCCTAATTCTCCTCATCTGTAAAATATGGATAATAATACTACTCTCCGATGGTGTTGTTTGGAATTAAATAGATAAAATACATGTAAGGCATTTAGAATAGCATATGGCATGTAGTAAGCATTCAATAAATGTTAGTCATTACTGCTGTTATGATTATATTATTAATATTATTATTAGGTAACAGCATTTTGAACAAAAGTAGGGAGAGACTTGAGGAATTGATTCTCTATTTCAATTTATTCTCTATTAGAAATTTAGGGGAAAATGGTATTTATTCTAAGAAATTTAAATCAAAAGGAATAAGTGGTAATGTTAAATGTCAATTAGAAAATAAAACGAGGAGCACCTGGGTGGCTCAGTCAGTTAAGTGTCTGACTCTGGGTTTCGGCTCAGGTCATGATCTCATAGGTCACGGGATTAGCCCTGCATCAGGCTCTGCACTCAGTGGGGAGTCCACCTGGAGATTCTCTCCATCTGCTCCTTCTCCCATGCTCGTGCTCTCTCTCTTTCTCTCCCTCTAGCTCAATTAAATAAATAAATCTTGGAAAAAAAGGAAAAGAAAATGAATTGCAAGAAAGATTGTGGATTGGATTCTAACCACTAGGTCTATGTTTCTAGAAGTTGTCTAATGATAGAAATCACCTGAAAGCTTGAGCAAAAAAAAAGGTATGTCCTAGAGACAGTAAAAAAATAAGTGGTTGCCAGGTATTGAGGGTCAGGCATTGAATAGGTGGAGCACAAAGGATTTTTAGGGGAAACTACCCTAATAGTATAAAGGTGGGTACATATCATTATACATTTGTCCAAAGTCCTAGAGTGTACAATACCAAGAGTGAGCCCTAAGAGTAAATTCTAAACTTTGGATAATAATGCTGTGTCAATGTAGGTTCATCAATTGTAACAAATGTACCAGTGTGGTGCTGGATGTTGATAATGGGGAAGCTGTGTATGTGTGGTATCAAGAGGCATATGGGAACCCTCTGCACTTTCCATTCGAATTTGTTGTGAACCTAAAACTACTCTAAAAAAAATAAAGTCTATTTAAAGCAAGTCTATTAAAATTAACTAAATAAAATGAGTCTATTAAAATTTTTTTTAATTAAAACAAAAAATGGGGGGGGGGAATCCCCAGTCTCATTCCGTACAGGATAAATCCAAAGGAACTTGGGAATCTTTATTCATAACAAGGGAATACCAAAATTCTTATGCTCAAGCTAGTTTAGGAAACTGCACTCACCCAAGGCCACATTTCTTGGAGAGCCAAGGAAACAAGACACCCTACTTACATGCTGGCTCTGTTGCTGACCTCATTGATTATCATTCTGTAAAAGTAAATGGCTGCCTACCCCAGCATCAGGTCTTCCCCGGTTGCCCAAACACATCCTCTTGGACCCATTTCTCATTTTCTATGGCCAATCAGTCACAAATCCTTTAAGCTTTACTTTCAATGTCTATTTTTGCCTTTCTATTGTCTATCATAATAATCTTCTCAAAGTACCACTGTTCCTAAAAGGCACTACTCAAACTCTCCATGGGCTTCTCAACCTGTTCAGAAGTAAAGTGTAGATTCCCATCTGGTCCACTCTCTCCTCATTGACCCTGATTATGGGCCTCATTCATGCCCTTCCCCTCGTCAAAACTATCCTTTCCTCTTGACTCCAGCTCTCCAAATATTATTGATACCCTTTTTCCCACGGAGTGCTCCAGTCACATGACCATCCCATTTCTCTGACATTGTAAGATTCATTATTTGTTGCTTGCTTTGACAATTATAATTTTTTTCCTTCCATTTTGTCTTAGCTATTTTATGTTATTTTCGATTGTGACAGGTCAATGAAAACAACTGAAGGACATATAGTAGCCTCTTAAATGAATGAATGAATTTATCAAATAGTACTATTTCTGGGGTGAAATACATGTTCTCTTTGAAAAAGAAGGCCCTATATAATCTGGCCTATGAATTCTAAGGCATTTGTGTGTGTAGAATAAGAAAGACCAATTCTAGACATTTTCTTGTTTATTTTGGTTAACTTTTATCCACACAGTTGTACTATGAAATGGGCTTTTTGTTTTCTTGTTTTCAACATAATGCCAGTTCATTGCAAGTAAATTGCCAGTTCAATGAAATAGCATATACCTACCTGCAGTGACTATGGTTTCAGAAGCTCAAGTTGGAATATAGAGTCTGACAAATGATTTTGTGCTGTTTCCAACAGCAAGAGGCTCCATGGGGGAGATAATCTGGTGACTTCAAAAATTGCACTCTAAGAGATATTTCAATGATTTGGAAAACTGAGATGACATATATAAAATCAGGATTTTCCTGGAAAATCTGGAATGGTGGCCACCATGCTCTTCAATGACTCACATTGTACTAGAGTTATTGAGGATACAAAATGTAAGGCATGGAATGTTCCTGCTACTGAGGAGTTTATGGTATTAGGAAAATAGAACTTCCATAAAGAAAATAGTTACAGGGATTTTAATAAACAACACTAAACAAAATAAAATCCTACAAGAATTTTCACCAATAGAACGTGCCAAAGCTTTGTTTTAAATTATTATTATTTATTTAAATTCAATTAGCCAACATATAATACATCATTAGTTTCTGATGTAGTGTTCAATGATTTATCAGTTGCATATAACACCCAGTGCTCATCACATCAGGTGCCCTCCTTAATGCCCATCACCCAGTTACCTCATCCCCCCTCCTACCTCCCCTTCCTCAACCCTCAGTTTGTTTCCCAGGGTCAAGACTCTCTCATGGTTTGTCTCTCTGATTTCTTCCCCTTCAGTTTTCCCTCCCTTCCCCTATGATCGTCTGCACTATTTCTTATATTCCACATATGAGTGAAACCATATAATTGTCTTTCTCTGATTGACTTATTTCACTTAGTATAATATCCTCCAGTTCCATCCATGTTGATGTAAATGGTAAGTATTCATCCTTTCTGATGGCTGAGTAATATTCCATTGTATATATGAACTACATCTTCTCTATCCATTCATCTGTTGAAGGAGTGCCAAAGCTTTGTATATAGTATTTCAGATCCTCACCAACCATTTGAAGAGGGGATTTTTATTTCCATTTTAGAGATGAGGAAATTAAGCTTGGAAAAGTTGCATGACGTGCTCAATGCACGTCTGTGGAGGAGGGATTCAAACCCAAGTTCTTTCAGGCTCCAGAGCCTCTGTTCTTTCCATTCTGGTGTTGATCCATCCTTTCTTCTACCGTACCACAGCAGAGCTCACAAAGTGATGGTAAAAATTGTTATTTATAATTTAAAACATGTGCACAGAACCAAGACTGATGGGATTACTAGGTTTTCCTCTTTTTCTTTTTCTTTTTCTTTTTTAAAAGATTTTATTTATTTATTTGACAGGGAGAGACACAGCGAGAGAGGGAACACAGGCAGGGGGAGTGAAAGACGGAGAAGCAGGCTTCCCGCGGGGCGCAGGGAGCCCGATGCGGGGCTCGATCCCAGGACCCTGGGATCATGACCTGAGCTGAAGGCAGACGCTTAACGACTGAGCCACCCAGGCACCCCTAGGTTCTCCTCTTTTTCAAAATTGTCTTAAAAACTGTTATAATATTTTATACATAAAAGAGGGAAAGAGGTGACACTAAAGATATAATACGTTACATTTGAACCACCCATGCTTTGTTGGCTCTCATGTAATTAAATTGTTTCTCTTCTTTGGCAGGCAATTATATGGAATTAGCAAGATGAATAAAAATAAACTGATTCATGATTTCCTGGAAGTAGTTTCAAGGGGTGATGTGGAACTCATCTGTGACTATATTACTAAAGTCCATTCCATCCTTGGAAACCTTAACTTTCAGCATCCAAAGACTGGGAATACACCTCTCATTACTGCAGCAGAAGAAAATCTAGCAGAGGTACCATGTGATGTCCTGGGGCCCATGGGTAATCTTCTAAGCTAAGGAGTCCAAGAATGAGCTGCTTACAAATAGCATAATCACTTACCTCTATAAAAGAATGCCTGAAGGCAGGCTTCAAAGGGAATAGGAAAGGGCTTAGAATGGGGACAAGAGGATGAAAAAGACAAATTTCACTCAGCTGAGCAGATTGATGCCTCTATAAGTTCTTGAGAGTCTAAATGCAAGTGGACCCTCAACCCTGCCTAGCCATCTAAATAGCCTCTCTCTTGACTATATTCTTAGCTTTTTTCTCTTTTGACTCCTTTCTATTAACACTTTTTAAACAAATTATAAAATGTAGCATATATGTTAAAATATATATATACAACCTAAATAATGACATTAACACCCATGTACCTACCATCCAAGCCAAAAATTAGAATGTTTCCATCCCTCAAAAGCCTTTTATATTCTCCTCCTGAATTGTGTCCGCCACCCTTCATAATCATTATTCTGAATTTTGGGTTAATCATTTCCTTTGTTTTGTCATCTCTGCTTATATTCCTAAATAATGCATTATTTACTTTTTCCTGTTTTTGAACTTTATAAAAACAAACTCATACTACATGTGTACCTCTGTAACTTGTTCCTTCTCTTTGTTATTGTGTTTTTGATATTCAACCATTTTGAGACATATAACTGTGGTTTTTTGTTTTTACTGCTGTCTAGTAATACATTTATGCCACAACTTATCTGTCTGTCCTACTTGGAAGGACATATGGGTGCTTTCCATATTTATGTGATTACAGACAACAATGCTACTTTCCATTAGAATTTAATATGCTTAGATATCTCCTTTCTGATGACACATAAATAAACAAACACCTCCACTGATCCCACATCCTCCTCCAACCACATCCTTTCCTCTCTCAGACTTCTTCATCTGCAGATCTATGTCAAGAACTATGAAAGATCTAAGATTTTACTCTGCTTATAACCTAACAAGTTAGCCTGCCCCAATTTCTTAGATCCTTGGCATAAGAAACAAAACTGGTTCAGAGACAAAGGGCACTTTATTACTCATAACAATAGGATTACCAGAGTATTATCAGTTTTGTATCATTTCCCTCATCCTAATTCCCACAGGACAGTAGGAAGAGGACCAGATGACCCCTGTTTAGACAGTAGGTTAGATTGCAGCAGGAGAGGAACTCCAAATTAGGGAGCCCAAATCTTTTATAATGGGTAGTAAGCAAACCTACTCCTTGCTTCCAAGGCTGTTCACTCTACAAACAAGCTTGAAAAGAATGTCTGAGGCAAAGGCAGTCAGTGCCTCTGCTCATACAACTTGTAGAAATGTGAGAAACCCAGAGAGACTTGTTTCCTAAAAATATTTACCTTTCACTTCTACATTGTCTTGGCTCCTGGTGAATTTTCCCATGCGCATACCACTCTGATTACTCTGACCAACAGAGGCTGGAACCACATCCATTAATTTGTCTCATACAATATTTAGTCAAAGCTACTATCAGTAGAACTCCAAGAAGTAGAATGAGGCCATATTGTAAACTAGTGTCAACCATGCCATCAATGGTCCTGAACCCCTCCAGCTGAACAAATCCTGTCAACCAGATGGCTTTCTCCTTAAGTTTCTCTGTTGATCTTCTCTCTTGGTCCAAGGCATCAACCCAGGTAAAGCAGTCTGTAGTAGCCATTGCACAGACTTCACCTTGACCCACAAGGAGGAAATCTAGGGCAGTTCTATCATTCATAACAACCCTGGCCAGTGACTTACCTGCTGACCTGAATGTCTTGAAGGGATGAGGTGGTATCATTGATAACTTTAGCTAAAGGCAGAAACAAATTTTGTTCTACTTTTTCTAACTGGACATCTGTCTTAGGGATAATTGTCCACAAGGGGCACATAAATGACAAGTCAACTATCCCCCAGGGAAGCTCCCTCAAGTAACCAATGGTAGCTTCATTTTGGGAAAGCTCTGAAGTTATCTGAGGCTACATGATCTACTGATGGTATTTACTTAAAGATTTGAAGGTCTCTTTTGACCACCCCTAAAGCATAAGTCATTATGTTTTCAGGAGCCATACAAGTTAATGCCAGGTTTCTCTATAAGAGGTATAATCTTGGGGGTACCCCTTGGGGACAAAAATATGGTGTTCTCAATTGTTGGGCTCCTTTGAGTGGGACCTGCATTAGTCAGGGGGCACAGGTTGACAATGTCTCCATGTGACCTCTCAGATGGCTGGTTAGTCTTAGGATTCTCAATTTAATCTGAGTAACTGAGTCTGGTCCTTGATTTGGGAAGATTATCAGTCCTGTTTGTCCCTGCTAACAGCCAAGCAGCATTCATCCACCCCCACAGAATGAGAAGTGATGGCTGCGGGAATGGGAGTGGGAAGAAATTTGGAGGTATAGACAGGTGTTTTACATGGAAGATGTAAGAGGTGGGGTTGTTAACTGCAGTTAGTAATAGACTTTTTTGTAAAGCTAAGGGAACTGGCAATCAAGTCATGATCAGGGCTGTCTGGCAAGGAATAGAAGACCCAGTAGTCAGTCACATGTAAGGTGCTTTGAACAGTTTGGGAGAAACTCTCCAGGACATTTTCTTTCATGAAGAAAATTTCCTGGGTGTTTCTAAAGAACAAAGGTCATCAATGTCTCTCCCTTGCCTGTACTTCATAAGGTTGAAAATGCTCTCTCTTTAGGTACCCTCAACCACCACAAAGTCTGTGTATCCCATTTCAGTGGCTCAGCTTCACCCCATAACAGTTCTCTACTTTGTGCCCAGTCTGTGTTGGTGGCTGTGTTGCCATGTCTAATATGATGATGGATTCAAGCAGCAGTGGAGGAAATCTGGGTTGTATAGCATCAATCAATAGTTTTATTCCAGTCTATCTCATCAGAGAATGGGTGCTTGCCACGGGCTTCTACATGACTTGACCCAGACAGTTTGCTTCCACAGTTTATGGCCCTAAAGAGAAGTGTTTTTAATCCGCCAGTCTGTAATTTTCTAAGTGGCAGGCCCAACAGCCAGACCATTGGCAGCAGCCCAAGAATCAGTAAAAATATAACAAGGCTCATCAAGGGGAGTATTGGCCAGAGCTATGGGAACAGCCTTGAGTTTTACCCACTGAGTGGAACAACCATGTCCCTTGCCAGTTCTGCATAGCTGGCACTGAGGCCAACCAGCTGCAATAGCCCAGTGCACACATCAGGTTTCATCTTGACTGAACCATAATTGACACAGGCCCAGGCACTTAGGGGAATCCCTATGAATCGAAGTACCTTTAAGCCAGAAGTTTTGCTTCAGGTGGTGGAGTGGGGGGGGGGGGGGGGGGGTAGAATTTCCAGCAAAGGAAAAGATACCATTTTTTCATGTGAAGCAAAGATGCCAATGTGTCCAGGCTAGTTACATTCTTAAATACACCATTTCCATTGGACAAATAATGTTTGTTAGGCCTTTCCTACCTTGTTAGTCATTGAGTTCTGGTTTCCCCCAAATGGAAATATTGGACATGAGACCCACAAGATCTCCTTGGATTAGGCATTCAGTTTTGTTTTTTTGTTTTTTGTTTTTTAAAGATTTTATTTATTTATTTGACAGAGAGAGACACAGCGAGAGAGGGAACACAAGCAGGGGGAGTGGGAGAGGGAGAAGCAGGCTTCCCGCTGAGCAGGGAGCCCGATGCGGGGCTCAATCCCAAGACCCTGGGATCATGACCTGAGCTGAAGGCAGACTCTTAATGACTGAGCCACCCAAGTGCCCCTAGGCATTCAGTTTTGACAAAAACCCACTAGCAAGCTAATATCTGATTTTATTTATTTAATTAATTAATTATTTTATTTTTTAAGTAATTTCTACACCCAACATGGGACTTGAACTCACAACCCCGAGATAAAGAGTTGTATGCTCTACTGACTAAGCCAGCCAGGCACCCCTAATATCTGCTTTTTAAAAGTGATATCCCTAGTAGACATGCCGAGGAGGCAACAAGTCCAAATCCCAAGAAATGCCTCCAAATAGAGACTGCCTCCCTTTGCCAGAAACTCCCCAATTGGCAAAATTATCAGTCATAGGGACTCAAAAGGATCAGTAATTCTTTTTTTTTTTTAAAGATTTTATTTATTTATTTGAGAGAGAGAGAATGAGAGACAGAGAGCATGAGAGGGAGGAGGGTCAGAGGGAGAAGCAGACTCCCTGCCGAACAGGGAGCCCGTTGCGGGACTCGATCCCGGGACTCCAGGATCATGACCTGAGCCGAAGGCAGTCGCTTAACCAACTGAGCCACCCAGGCGCCCCAAGGATCAGTAAAGATCTAAAGATACTAGCACTTCTCTACATACTAGCTCATCATGATCAAAAGAATCCTCTTGATACTTAATGGGATGGGGAAATATACATAAAACATTAATTCCTATTACACATTCAGATTGAAGCCATAGCAATAATCCACTGAATTGGCCCAAAGGGCCCGACTTATAGAATCATATTAGCTTTCCTTCCCTACTACAAACTTTGCTCAAACACCATTAGCTGAATTCAGACACCCACTTTTCCCAAGGGACTAGACAGAATGGTGACTTGAAATCTGAATCTAAGAGAGCCATAAAAGTTTGAGTCTCTCCCCAGTGTTCATCACATAACCATGTCAGTGGCTATGACCTTCAGGCCCCTTTGAAGACTGGGTGTCCTTGGCCCCACTTAAAATGATCTTTCTCCTTAAAGCAGCTGAGGTCAAGGTATAGGGGGAGGGAGGGATTAGGAGCATGGCAAAAGAGAGTGGCTCCAGACCAATAAGCAGAGGATATTTACTTTTGGTTTCCAGAAGCATTGAAGCTTCTTGCTGTTCAACAAAATGAACTTCCAATGTTATTGGTCCATACAAAGCTCTTTATCAGGTGGCAAGGTCATTATTACTGACACCATCTATTTCAGCCTCAGGGATCCTTGACTTAGTGGCCATAGCCATATTGCTTTCTGACTGGAACTGCAGGGTTTGCACCCTTTGGTTGACTCCAGCTTGGCTTTCATAGCAAGGCCTTTTTTTTTTTTTTAATTTTTTCAATTTTTTTAAGGATTCTATCTTAATCTGAATCATTTGCTGACCTTTTGTCATGATAACATCTTTACATTTTCACCTGGTTTTAACATAAGGGATAGGGGAGTTTTCCAGGGTAGTGGGGCTAATCACAAAAATTTGCTAGATTTCTTTGTGTCATTTTCTCTCTCTCTAATGGGTCATCTTCATTAGTATTATAACCCAATCCAGGCCAGTAAGAACCTGAACACCACTTCTGTGCTTTATCATGGGAACTTGTCTGTCTCAAGGAAATCTTTCCAGGAGGTTCAAAGCTCCCTTACAGTAGCTGAAACCCACTGCAAAAAATTCTGAGACTTTTATCATCATTAAATGGATCTAAGCTTGTCAGCAGGAAGGGCTGAGCTATAATATAACTATTATCACTCTTCCTTAACAAACATAATGCATCTCACTACCCAGATCCCAAATGAATGAGCCAAAGTTCAAAGCCTGGTTTTTGCCTGTATCAGTCATGAATTTTCCTTCTTTCCTGCTCAGTGGAGATACCCATTTCTGTAACTGTTGTCTGAAAGGGAGTAGAATCTTTTGCCCACCCAGGACAAATCTTGTATTATTTGTTATAGTGGCAGGGACCTGAAGCCGACTGCCAGATTGTTGAGGAAGATAGCAGACATAGAAAAATTATCAAAAACCAGGGAACAGTTGTTTTTTGAACTTATTTCCTGTTACCCAGCCTTTAATTACCTCCCAGTTCCTTAAAGAGGCATTGGTAGTCAATAAAATGGAGGATCGTTTATTGCCCAATTGACCATACAGTTTGGTCAACATATTTGCTACCACTTCCCATGAACTTTCTATAAATCTCATCAGTTACCCCATGAAGCCCTCATTCTTCCTCTATCATTTCTATCTTTCTTATCATCTCATCTTTTGCAAAAATTAGTAACTGTGAAACATCTGAGATTTTTCTTTAAGTTAGCCTACCAGTTTCGGTCTGGCAGAAGACACGAGACTCCTGGGTCAGAGGAAAATGACAGTTTACTATTCACAACTGTAATGGCCAGAGTATCAGCATTTCCTTCAGTTTCCACAAGGCAACATAAAGAAGTGATATCTGTACATGCAGTGGGTTGAATAAAAAGAGGGGAAACCTGAGCTTAGGAAAACTGAGTCTTTTACAATAGACAGTAAGCATGTTTTCCCAATGCTCCCAATGCTCCAGAAAGAGACACTATCTCTATCTTGCAAAGTCATTCACTATATACACTTCTTTGAAAACATGGTCTAGAACAAAGGCAGTCAGCACATCTGCTCACAAAACCTACAAAACACAAGTTCCTGGAGTTTCTGGAGAATTGTCTTCCAACAGCTCCTCTAAAGAGTGTTCTTCTGGTCAATCCTCACTGCCTCCACTTTCTCACCTCTTCAAACTACTGCAGTCTGGCATTGTTCCCTACCAGTCCATTGAAACTGCTTTTGCTGATGTGACCTATAATGTCCTTTATGACCTTTCAGGTATTAGCAGCATTAGATACCAATTTTTCTTGAAATGCTTTCTTCCATTAGCTTCCTTCTGGTTTTTCCCTCACCTCCCAGGCAATATCTCTCCAGTCACATTATGAATTCTTTCTTTTCATACATTAAATATCGGTGTTCCTTAATAATAAGGGGGTGGCTCCTAATTCTGTATCTCAACTCACATCTCTCACCTGAATACCTCTGTGTGTGTGTGTGTGTGTGTGTGTGTGTGGCAGATCTCAAACATAGCATGTCCACATTGTCTTCATTGTTTTTCTCCCCAAATCTAATTCTCCTGAGGAACACCAGCATCAGTGCTTTCCATTTTATTAAATAGCATCAGCATCTATTTATCTTAAATCATTCATTTACTCATTCCTAAGGCATTTATTCATGTGATAAGATCTCTTGCAATGTGGACTTACATGCTAGTGAAGGTGAAACACAACAAATAAGGAAACAAAAAGCACTTAATTACATTACAAATTGCTGTTAGTGCTTTGAAGTAACCAGTAGAGTGAATCCTCTTTTAATAAGGTGGTCAGGAAAATCTTCACTAATGTGGTTACATTTATGCTAAGACTAAAGTAATGATAAAGGATGACATTTGAAGAACTGTTGGGGAAGAAGGGATAACGGAGATAAAGCCTCTTGGTTAGGAAAAAACTTGCATATTTGAGGTAAAAAGGTGACTAGAACTTGCAGCGGAAAGGGGAAGAGTAGCATAAGATGAGGCTGGAAAGGAAGGCAGGGCCCAGACCCCGTAGGACAACCAGGCATGCAAAGGCATTTTTTAAAACTGCTTTAGTGAGATATAATTCACATACCATACAATTCACCCATTTAAGGTGTGGAATTCAGTGGGTTTTAGTATATTCACATGAATATACAATCGTCACCATGGTCAATTTTAAAACATTTTCATCATCTCAAAAAGAACTACCCACCTCCCTGCCCCCCCCCCCCAAAAGAAACTCTGAACCCTTTAGCTATCTCTTTCTATCTTTCCTCCTTTTCCCTGCCCTGGCCCTAAGCAACCACTAATCTACTTTCTGTCTCTATAAATCTTCCTATTCTGGACTTTCATATAAATGGAATCATACAGCATGTGGTCTTTTGTGATTGGCTTCTTTCACTTAGCATACTGTTTTCAAGGTTCATGTTGCAGCATGGATCAGCACTTCATTCCTTTTCATAGTTGAATAATATTCTGTTATATGGGTATACCGCATTTTCATTATTCATTTGTCCATTGATGGAAATTTGGGTTGTTTCCATGTTTTGGCTATGATGAATAAGGCTGCCACAAACATTTGTGTATAAGTATTAATGTGGTCATATGTTTTCATTTCTCTTTCATTCCACTTCTAGAATTCCTAGGGGTGGAATTACTGGGTCATATGGGAACTCTATGTTTAATCATTTGAGGAACTGCCAGAATGTTTTTTAAAGTGGCTATACCATTTACAACAGTGTATAAGGGTTCTGATTTCTTCAGAACCTTGACAACACTTATTATTTTCTGACTTTTTGAATCTATCCACTGTAATGGGTTTCAGACAAAGGTATTTGGAAATGGAGAGACCTATTAGAAGGTTGTTGCATTGTTTCAGGCCAAAGATCATGGTGGCCGGGTCCTCAGTGGCAGTAGGGAAACTAGACAAAAATGGACTGAAGTGAAAAACCTGGGGATTATCTTGATTTCTGGCTCATCATCAACACCCACATCTAATCAGTTCTATCTCCTAAATATTCTTGGATTATGCCCTCAGTTGCTACAGTTCTACTACCACTTTCCTGATTTGGTACCATTTTCTCTACATGAGGCCACTGAGTAATCTCATTGGTCTCTCAACTTCTGCTCTTCCCACAGTGATTTTTTTGGAGTGCTGATCTGATCATGTCATCTCTCTGTTTATTTTATTTTATTTTTTTTTAAAGATTTTATTTATTTATTTGAGAGAGAGAGAATGAGAGAGAGCACATGAGAGGGGGGAGGGTCAGAGGGAGAAGCAGACTCCCCGCCGAGCAGGGAGCCCGATGCGGGACTCGATCCCGGGACTCCAGGATCATGACCTGAGCCGAAGGCAGTCGCTCAACCGACTGAGCCACCCAGGCGCCCCATCTCTCTGTTTAAAATCTTTCACTGGCTTCCCATTGCCCTGAAGATACAACTCTAATTCCTAAAGGGAGTTGGTAAAGCCTTTCAGGATTTATCTACTGTTGACTTCTCCATCACATTTCCTTACCCTCCATCCCCCCATCCTGAGCTCCATGTCTAATTTAGACTTCCATAGCTTTGAATGTTATTTGTTCTTTTGTCCTCTGTATTCATCATCTTGGGCTTTCCATAGCAAAAATACCATGGTTGAGTAGCTTAAACAATAGAAATTAATTTTTTCATAGTTCTGGAAACTGGGAAGTCCAATATCAAGATTCTGGCCAATTTGGTTTCTGGTGAGAGCTTTTTTCCTGGCTTATAGATGGCCACTTTCTCTCTGTGTCCTCACTTGGCAGAGAGAAAGAGAACAAGTTCTCCTGTCTCTTCGTATAATGACACTAATCCTATCAGATCAGGGCCCCATTTCTAGAACCTCATCTAACCTTAATTACTTCCTAGAGGCCCCCTCTCCAAATACAGTCACATTGGAGATTAGGGCTTCAACATATGAATTTGAGAAGAAATAATTCAGTCCATAGCATCCACTGTACTTTGTTTACACTATATCCTTTGCTTGAAACAATCTTTCCCCTAGCCTTTGCCTAGTTAACCAAGTCTGATCCCTCAGTTCTCAGCTTAATAGACATCATTTTCTCCACGAAGTCTTCCTGGACCCTCCAAGACAGCTTAATTCATTTCTTCTAAGTGGCCACCTTCAGTCTCCTATATTTACCCTATCATTGCATTTATCACACTATGTCACAATTGCCTTTTTATCTGTCTCTGTTCCTCATTAGTTTGTAAATGCCTTAAAGCTTGGTTCCTGCCTTGTTCATTGTTGGAGTCTCAGCACCAAGGACAGTTCTTGACCCATGTTAATCATTCAATCTTATTTGTTGAATAAATTATGTATCAACATTTTGAATAGCATTTCTTTGCTCCCTAGAAATACTTGTGGAAATATTTGTACTTTCAAGAATGTATGTCTAAATTTGGGGGGTTTATATTTTATTTTTTTTAAAGATTTTATTTATTTGAGAGGGAGAGAGAGTGCAAGAACAGGGGGAGGGAGAAGCAGACTCCTGCTGAGCAGGGATGCTGGGATCATAACCTGAGCCAAAAGCAGATACTTAACTCACTGAGCTAACCAGGAGCCCTGGGTTTTATATTTAAATTACAGATCATACTAATAGGACTTGGATGCTTTATGTGGGTTTAACATAATATACTCACAGACTTCTAGTTTTAAGAAAAGAATAGTATCCCCAAGGGGTGCCTGGCTGTTAGAGCAGGTAACTCTTTTTTTTTTTTTTTTAAGATTTTATTTATTTGAGAAAGAGGCAACACAAGCATGGGGGAGGGGCAGACTCCCTGCTGAGCATGGAGCCCAATGCAGGGCTCAATCCCAGGACCCTGAGATCATGACCTAAGCTGAAGTCAGATGCTTAACCAACTGAGTGACTCAGGCACCCCAAGCATGTGACTCTTGGTCTCAGGGTTGTGAGTTCAAGCCCCATGTTGGGTATAGAGATTACTTAAAAATAAAATCTTAAAAAAGAAAAGAATAGTATCCTCAAATCATCCATGTCATGGAGATTTTTGTTTTCCTAACTTAAAAAAGGCAAATAGCAATCATCAGCATTCAAATCAATTCTTCATTTTTATGCCCCTCTTATTCTCCTTTCCTACATCATGAATCAAAGCCATGTCTAACTAAGTTTTCTGAGTAGCCCTGAAGATACTATTTGCACTCAAAAATGTAAATAAGAATGTTGTGGTGTTGCAGGTTGTTGAATTTCTTCTGGAAAAGGGAGCAGATATCACCCTTTGTAATTACAGCAATCAAACCGCAGTTCATGTGGCTAATTGCGATGTGCAAAGACAACTCTTGGCCATCAATGGAATCCAGGCTCCCCAAATGCAACTTCTACAAAGTTCATGGCAAGGCGATCTTGAACAACTTCAACACTTGCTGGTAAGTTAAATTGATGTTTGTTTCTGCCTTTGGATAGGTGAATGGTAAGAAAGGACTACATAGGACTCCTTTTAAAGAAAAATAAGTTCTTTGCAAATGCAGTCCCAGAAAGTTTCAGGAAGAAAATAGGAGAAAGAAACAGGATCAAAGAGGATACTAGGGTGGAAAACAGGATAATAAAAGAACACAGCAGCAGCCTATTTCCACCTTCCTCCAGCTGGATGTTAGAATCACACAGCACCCATGGGAAATGATATGCTCCCAGGATGCCCCTAGAGAACTGCTGTCAACTTGCTCAGAGGAGTTCTCTTGACATCATTGCCATTTGTACAATTGCTGTTTAGATCCCTTTGGACCAGCTGCACTTATTATCTTTATCCTGAAAAGGGAATCAGAGAGCCTATGCTTTGCATAATATTTAGTTGTAACCAGAGGAGTTAAGAGGATATGTTTTTTAAGTGCTTTCTTCTAAAGGTATTGATCTTCTTGTTTAGATCTTCTAGCCACAGATATGCTTTCCCAAAGTAACTTACAAAACCTTATACATAACCAAGGACTTTAATTGTCGGTGACCGGCAGCTGTCTATTCTTGGTATTTACCTTCAGAGATACTGTCAGATCACATGATCTTCCAACTGAAAGAAAATCAATTGCTGCTAGGAAACAGTTTCTTCTAGTCCCTATGGTAGAGACACAAACAGATAAAGAGAAAGTGAACAGAATTCTGGTCACCTAGAGTTCAAAGAAATCTACAACAAAATCCAAAGGACTCTTTAAATTCTTTTGTTGTATTAAACCATAGTCTAAAATTGCCATATGTCATAACTGAAGCTTAGAACACTTTTGAAAGACAATAATTTTATTTCAATGGTATTTGTAACAGTTGTTATAATCCAATATGTTTTCATAACCACATTTTTCCACCCTAAATATTAGCAGCCACTTTTTAAGAAACTGGTGACTATCACTGAATCCAGAACTTAATAAGCAGATATGCTGAATTAATGTGCTATTGGAAGGGTACTCTCAGCTCAAACCTTTCATGTTGGTTCTAACTAATAATAAACATTGATATAAGAGGTAGTTTCTTTTCAGAGACTGAAAAAAAATATTAACTAATTAATTCCCATAGCACGCCTCTGAGGTAATATCATTATCTTTAGTCTGTCCCTAGAGAAACTGAGGTAAAAACATTGACTATACTGATATGGCATAAAGTGAAATAGAGATGGAAATTAGTGAGTTACTTTGGTCTACAAAATAAGCAATTTGGATAATTTGGCCTTACAGTGGTTTTTCAGTTCTGAATTATCCAAATTAAGTTTTACTTTCATTAAAGCAGCAAATATCATCTATATACCCACCTACATTTGACTGTTTATATACAGTTAAATGAGCTACCTTATTATTGTGGATCATTCATTCACTCCACAAATATTTATTGAGCATGTGTCAAATTCTACTCAGTGCTTTTCATATTCTATCTCCGATCATCAATCCTCTCCCTGCAGCAGAGGCTGGGAGTCTGCTTTTCCTTCTCCCTAGGCCTCTCCCCTGGCTCAGCTCATGCTCTCTCTCTCTTGCTTAGTCTCTCTCTCAAATAAACAAACAAAATCTTAAAAAAAAAAAAACTCACAGAGAAGACATTGTTTTTCCTACTGACAGCTGAGGACTCTGAAGGTCAGAGAGTAGGATTGCCAGATTTTGCAAACAAAAAAATACAGGACATTCAATTAAATTTGAATTTCAGATAAATACCAAATAAATATTTTAATATAATTATGCCCCCAGTGAAAATTATTCATTGCTTAACTGGATGTCCATTGATTTAATCAAGTGTCCTTGATATAACCTTATCAGCGAGGTTAAAGAATGAGCTTAAGGAAGTAAAATTCAAACCCAAGTCTGTCTGTCTCTTAGGCCTGTGTTCTTTCAATTCATCAGCCCCTCCTCAATATAGATACTGAGAAAGAATGTACTGAGGTTAAAATGAAAATTTGGCTAAACAAGGAAAATGCAAAGATTAGTATAAATAGTCACACAGTAAAAACATAACAGAAATTAAGCTTCTTGTTTTTAAAGGCATCTGAAGAGTTCCTGGATATAAATTTCCCAAACCAACATGGCTTGACCCCTCTGATGCTGGCTGTGAGGGATGTGGATCTGTTTGAGGGTCTTGATATGTCAACAGTCTACAGACCTGTGGAGGTTCTGTCTGAGCTCCTCAAGCATCACGCGTGAGTAAGAGTGGTCAGTCAGCATCAGTGGAAGAGGTTCTATGTCACTGTTATTTTTAGAAGTCACTTGTAAACCTAAACATATAGATTGCTTTTTGCAGTCAAATGCTCTACCACTGAGCTATACCCCCATATAGATTGCTTTTTAAAATTCTACATATTGGGGTGCCTGGCTGGCTCAGTCGGTAGAGCATGTGACTCTTGATCTCGGGGTTGTAAGTTCAAGCTCTGCATTGGGTGTAGACACTGCTTAAAAATAAAATCTCAAAAAAAATTTTATATTGAATTGAATGCACATGCATGTTCATAAAAGAGACTTAGCAGTTGCAAAGTGATGTACAGATGTTAGATGTTGCTATCTATTATTCTTATGATGTTGACTATTTTTTTGTTTAAATATTATTTTGGTAGTTATGAGGAGTGTCAAATATTTCTTGAGTATGTAACTCCTTACCCCCAAGTTGTTACTAATTATTTCAGAAAACATTGTCAATTATCAAAAGCAATTTATAGTAGTGATTTCCAGTTATCTAAAAATTATTATATGCCAAAATGCTCTTTAGGAGGAGGGTAAGTAAACAATTAGCTTTTTTAAAAAAAAAAATCAGGATTAATACACAGTTTTTCATGTTGGAATTGCAGTTTCCTAATACTGTTACCTGGATATCTTATCATCAAATAAGAACAGATGGCCCAAATTCTTTCTCAGTATTTCATGAGAATTTTGTTTGGGGAATAAAAGAGGAAAAGGGAGCTACAAGAACAAAAGTATAGTTAAGAACATGAGCTATTGTAAAAGGATCAGTTAGTATAATGGGATAAAGATGAAAGTTTGAAGCTACCTTAGACTTCAGAGTTAAGAAACAACTTGAGGAGATTGTTTAACATGGAGATTACTGGACACCACTCCGGAGATGGTGTTCAATAGGCCTGGAGTGGGGTCCGGAATATAGGAAATCAAAAAATGCCACATTGAGAAACACTAATCAAGGCAAACGAGCAAACTCAAGTGCCAATGAGTTAAGTGACTTACTTACTGCCACATATCAAGGCAGTGGCTGTCCCCTGATTCTTGGTCCTATGCTATTTTTTTGAATCATGACCTTTGATGGAGAAAAATCCATAAGAGATTATTGTTGCAGATGATAAAACATCAAAGAGAAATGAGAAGATCATGTAGAGGGATTTTATGACAAGATCACTCCACTCAACCAGAGCCTGTGAAATAAACATGTCAGCTTAATTTTAAAGAGAGATTCTATGCCATTCTACTATTTTGAATGATAAAAAGCTAGCTGTTAGCATTAGAAAAAAAGAATCATCAAGAAAGTAAGCAGTTAGCTAAATCACTGGAAAGAAAAAAACCTATCAAGTCAGCTATTTGGAATGGTAAGACAACAGTTTATCAGGATGTTTCAATCTTTCCTTGATTTACTCATCATTAAAGAATTATGAAAACTTTTGCCCAAAGTTGGACATTTTCTGCAAATATTGGAATGTTTTTAGGATGGGAGTGGGAATAAGATATACAGCATAATCCTTTTACTTAAAAATCTTGAAAAATTGTCACTCTCTCTTATATTTTGAAGTTATTATTGTCAGCTCCAAACTCGGTTATTACTTTTATTTATTTGATGTCAATGTTTTTCCCTCATATTGTTTTTTTAATAGATTTAACTAAATTATCTTTGATGTTGATTCTATTCTTCCTAGAGATCCTAAACTCTGTGATTTTAGTGGAAAATCGGCAATACATTATGTGTCACAAATACAAAGTTTTAGGAAACAGCAGTTATTGGACATTCTAATGAATTCTATGCCAAAACCAGGTAAATACTTCTATCCCACTTTCCCCTTATTGAAAAGCCTTATTAGAAATCTTTCTTTTTCTTCATGTATTTGATGGATTCATTTAAAGATATCAAGGCAACAACAATTTATTGAGCAGTGACTATATACAAGGCCCATGACTAGGTATTCTGGGGGATGCAAAGAAATCTAAGACATGGTCCAAATTCTTTTTTTTTTTATGTTATGTTAATCACCATACATTACATCATTAGTTTTTGATGTAGTGTTCCATGATTCACTGTTTGCGTATAACACCCAGTGCTCCATGCAGTACGTGCCCTCTTTAATACCCGTCATCAGGCTAACCCATCCCCCCACCCCTGTCCCCTCCAGAACCCTCAGTTTGTTTCTCAGAGTCCATAGTCTCTCATGGTTTGTCTCCCCCTCTGATTCCCCCCCCTTATTCTTCCCTTCCTGCTATCTTCTTTTTTTTTTTTTTTAACATATAATGTATTATTTGTTTCAGAGATACAGGTCTGTGATTCAACAGTCTTATACAATTCACAGCGCTCACCATAGCACATACCCTCCCCAATGTCATCACCCAGCCACCCCATCCCTCCCACCCCCCACCACGCCAGTAACCCTCAGTTTGTTTCCTGAGATTAAGAATTCCTCATTATTGGTGAGGTCAGATGATACATGTCTTTCTCTGATTGACTTACTTCGCTCGGCATAATACCCTCCAGTTCCATCCATGTCATTGCAAATGGCAAGATTTCATTCCTTTCGATGGCTGCATAATATTCCATTGTATATATATACCACCTCTTCTTTATCCATTCATCTGTTGATGTACATCTTGGCTCTTTCCATAGTTTGGCTATTGTGGACATTGCTGCTATAAACATTGGGGTGCATGTACCCCTTCGGATCCCTACGTTTGTATCTTTAGGGTAAATACCCAGTAGTGCAATTGCTGGATCGTATGGTAGCTCTATTTTCAACTTTTTGAGGAACCTCCATACTGTTTTCCAGAGTGGTTGCACCAGCTTGCATTCCCACCAACAGTGTAGGAGGGTTCCCCTTTCTCCACATTCTCGCCAACATCTGTCCTTTCCTGACTTGTTAATTTTAGCCATTCTGACTGGTGTGAGGTGGTATCTCACTGAGGTTTTGATTTGGATTTCCCTGATGCCGAGCGATGTTGAGCACTTTTTCGTGTGTCTGTTGGCCATTTGGATGTCTTCTTTGGAAAAAATGTCTGTTCATGTCTTCTGCCCATTTCCTGATTGGATCATTTGTTCTTTGGGTGTTGAGTTTAATAAGTTCTTCTTTTTTTTTAAAGATTTTATTTATTTGACAGAGAGAGCACAAGCAGAGGGAGAGAGAGGGAGAAGCAGGCTCCCCGTGGAGCAAGGAGCCCAATGTGGGACTCGATCCCAGGACCCTGGGATCATGACCTGGGCCGAAGGCAGCTGCTTAACCGACTGAGCCACCCAGGCATCCCAATAAGTTCTTTATAGATTTTGGATACTAGCCCTTTATCTAATATGTCATTTGCAAATATCTGCTCCCATTCTGTTGGTTATATTTTGGTTTTGTTGACTGTTTCTTTTGCTGTGCAAAAGCTTTTTATCTTGATGAAGTCCCAATAGTTCATTTTTGCTCTTGCTTCCCTTGCCGTTGGCAATGTTTCTAGGAAGAAGTTGCTTTGGCTGAGGTCGAAGAGGTTGCTGCCTGTGTTCTCCTCAAGGATTTTGATGGACTCCTGTCTCACATTTAGGTCTTTCAACCATTTTGGTGTAAGGAAATGGTCCACTTTCATTCTTCTGCATGTGGCTGTCCAATTTTCTGAACACCATTTGTTGAAAAGACTGTCTTTTTTCCATTGGACATTCTTTCCTGCTTTGTTGAAGATTAGTTGACCATAGAGTTGAGGGTCCATTTCTGGGCTACCTATTCTGTTCTCTGTTACATTGATCTGTGTCTGTTTTTTTTTTTTTTTAAAGGTTTTATTTATTTATTTGAGAGAGAGAGAATGAGAGAGAGCAGATGAGAGGGGGAGGGTCAGAGGGAGAAGCAGACTCCCTGCCGAGCAGGGAGCCCAATGCGGGACTCGATCCAGGGACTCCAGGATCATGACCTGAGCCGAAGGCAGTCACTTAACCAACTGAGCCACCCAGGCGCCCGATCTGTGTCTGTTTTTGTGCCAGTACCATACTGTCTTGATGATTACAGCTTTGTAATAGAGCTTGAAGTCCGGGACTGTGATGCCACCAGCTTTGCTTTTCTTTTTCAACATTCCTCTGGCTATTCGGGGTCTTTTCTGGTTCCATACAAATTTTCGGATTATTTGGGGGCGCCTGGGTGGCTCAGTTGGTTGAGCGACTGCCTTCGGCTCAGGTCATGATCCTGGAGTCCCGGGATCGAGTCCTGCATCGGGCTCCCTGCTCGGCGGGGAGTCTGCTTCTCCCTCTGATCCTCCCCCCTCTCATGTGCTCTCTCTCATTCTCTCTCTCTCAAATAAATGAATAAAAATCTTTAAAAAAAATTTTAGGATTATTTGTTCCATTTCTTTGAAAAAAGTGGATGGTGTTTTGATAGGGATTGCATTGAATGTGTAGATTGCTCGAGGTAGCATTGACATCTTCACAATATTTGTTCTTCCAATCCATGAGCATGGAACGTTTTTCCATTTCTTTGTGTCTTCCTCAATTTCTTTCATGAGTATTTTATAGTTTTCTGAGTACAGATCCTTTGCCTCTTTGGTTAGACTTATTCCTAGGTATCTTATGGTTTTGGGTGCAATTGTAAATGGGATCGACTCCTTAATTTCTCTTTCGTCTGTCTTGTTGTTGGTGTATAGGAATGCCACTGATTTCTGTGCATTGATTTTATATCCTGCCACTTTACTGAAGTCCTGTATGAGTTCTAGCAGTTTTGGGGTGGAGTCTTTTGGGTTTTCCACATAAAGTATCATATCATCTGCAAAGAGTGAGAGAGTGACTTCTTTGCCAATTTGGATGCCTTTTATTTCTTTTTATTGTCTGATTGCTGTGGCTAGGACATCTAGTACTATGTTGAATAGCAGTGGTGATAGTGGACATCCCTGCCGTGTTCCTGACCTTAGGGGGAAAGCTCTCAGTTTTTCCCCATTGAAAATGATATTCACTGTGGGTTTTTCATAGATGGCTTTTATGATATTGAGGTATGTACCCTCTATCCCTATCCTCTGAAGAGTTTTGATCAAGAAAGGATGCTGTACTTTGTCAAATGCTTTTTCTGCATCTATTGAGAGGATCCTATGGTTCTTGTTCTTTCTTTTATTAATGTCTTGTATCACATTGATTGATTTGTGGATGTTGAACCAAACTTGCAGCCCAGGGATAAATCCCACTTGGTCGTGGTGAATAATCCTTTTAATGTACTGTTGGATCTATTAGCTAGTATTTTGGTGAGAATTTTTGCATCCATATTCATCAGGGATATTGGTCTGTAATTCTCCTTTTTGGTGGGGTCTTTGTCTGGTTTTGGGATCAAGGTAATGGTGGCCTCATAAAACGAGTTTGGAAGTTTTCCTTCCATTTCTATTTTTTGGAACAGTTGCAGAAGAATAGTATTAATTCTTCTTTAAATGTTTGGTAGAATTCCCCTGGGAAGCCATCTGGCCCTGGGCTTTTTTGGGGGGGGAGGGGGAGATTTTTGATGACCGCTTCAATTTCCTTAGTGGTTATAGGTCTGTTCAGGTTTTCTATTTATTCCTGGTTCAGTTTCGGTAGTTGATACATCTCTAGGAATGCACACATTTCTTCCAGATTATCTAATTTGCTGGCATAGAGTTGCTCATAATATGTTCTTATAATTGTTTGTATTTCTTTGGTGTTGGTTGTGATCTCTCCTCTTTCATTCATGATTTTATTTATTTGGGTCGTTTCTCTTTTCTTTTTATAAGTCTGGCAGGGGTTTCTCAATCTTGTTAATTGTTTCAAAGAACCAGCTCCTAGTTTTGTTTATCTGTTCTACTGTTCTTTTGGTTTCTATTTCATTGATTTCTGCTCTGATCTTTATTATTTCTCTTCTCCTGTTGGGTTTAGGCTTTATTTGCTGTTCCTTCTCCAGCTCCTTTAGGTGCAGAGTTAGGTTGTGTATTTGAGACCTTTCTTATTTCTTGAGAAAGGCTTGTATTGCTATATACTTTCCTCTTAGGACTGCCTTTGCTGCATCCCAAAGATTTTGAATAGTTGTGTTTTCATTTTCATTGGTTTCCATGTATTTTTTTGATTCTTCTTTAATTTCCTGGTTGACCCATTCATTCTCTAGTAGGATGCTCTTTAGCCTCCATGTACTTGAGTTCTTTCCAACTTTCCTGCTGTGATTGAGTTCTAGTTTCAAAGCATTGTGGTCTGAAAATATGCAGGGAATGATCCCAATCTTTTGGTACCAGTTGAGACCTGATTTGTGACCTTGGATGTGATCTATTCTGGAGAATGTTCCATGGGCACTAGAGAAGAATGTGTATTCTGTTGCTTTGGGACGGAATGTTCTGAATATATCTGTGAAGTCCATTTGATGCAGTGTGTCATTTAAAGTCTTTATTTCCTTGTTGATCTTTTGCTTAGATGATCTGTCCATTTCAGTGAGGGGGGTGTTAAAGTCCCCTACTATTATTGTATTGTTGCCGATGTGTTTTTTTGCTCTTGTTATTAATTGGCTTATATAATTGGCTGCTCCCATGTTAGGGGCATAGATATTTACAGTTGTTAGATCTTCTTGTTGGATAGACCCTTTAAGTAGGATATAGTGTCCTTCCTCATCTCTTATTACAGTCTTTGGTTTAAAATCTAATTTGTCTGATATAAGGATTGCCACCCCAGGTTTCTTTCCATGTACATTAGCATGGTAAATGGTTTTCCACCCCCTCACTTTCAATCTGGGGGTGTCTTTGGTTCTAAAATGAGTCTCTTGTAGACAGCATATCGATGGGTCTTGTTTTTTAATCCAGTCTGATAGCCTGTGTCTTTTGATTGGGGCATTTAACCCATTTACATTGAGGGTAACTATTGAAAGATAGGAATTTAGTGCCATTGTATTGCCCATAAGGTGAATGTTACTGTATATTGTCTGTGTTCCTTTCTGGTCTATGATACTTTCAGGCTCTCTCTTTGCTTAGAGGATCCCTTTCAATATTTCTTGTAGGGCTGGTTTCGTGTTTGCAAATTCCTTTAGTTTTTGTTTGTCCTGGAAGCTTTTACTCTCTCCTTCTATTTTCAATGACAGCCTAGCTGGATATAGTATTCTTGGCTGCATATTTTTCTCATTTAGTGCTCTGAATATATCATGCCAGTCCTTTCTGGCCTGCCAGGTCTCTGTGGATAGGTCTGTTGCCAATCTAATGTTTCTACCATTGTAGGTTACAGATCTCTTGTCCTGAGCTGCTTTCAGGATTTTCTCTTTGTCTCTGAGACTCTTAAGTATTACTATTAGATGTCAGGGTGTTGACCTATTTTTATTGATTTTGAGGTGGGTACTCTGGGCTTCCTGGATTTTGATGCCTGTTTCCTTCCCCAAATTAGGGAAGTTCTCTGCTATAATTTGCTCCAATATACCTTCTGCCCGTCTCTCTTTCTTCTTCTTCTGGGTTCCCAATTATTCTAATATTGTTTTGTCTTATGGTATCCCTTCTCTCGAATTCTGCCCTCGTGATCCAGTAGTTGTTTATCTCTCTTTCTCAGCTTCTTTATTTTCCATCATTTGGTCTTCTACATCACTATTTCTCTCCTCTGCCTCATTTATCCTAGCAGTTAGAGCCTCCATTTTTGATTGCACCTCATTAATAGCCTTTTTGATTTCAACTTGGTTAGATTGTAGTTCTTTTATTTCTCCAGAAAGGGTTTCTCTAATATCTTCCATGCTTTTTTCCAGCCCAGCTAGTATCTTTAAAATCATCATTCTGAACTCTAGTTCTGACATGTTATTAATGTCCATATTGATTAGGTCCCTGGCAGTCAGTACTGCCTCTTGTTCTTTTTTTTGAGGTGATTTTTTCCGTCTTGTCATTTTGTCCAGAGGAGAATAGATGAATGAGAGAACAAAATGCTAACAGGGTAACAACTTCCCCAGAAAAATATACACTAAACAAATCAGAAGAGACCTGAAACCGGGGGAAAAGAAAGGGAAAGAAAGAAAAAAGAAAGAAAAAGAAAAAATTATAAAAATGAACAAACAAAAACAAAACCAGAATATGATCAAATATGATCAGGCTGGTGCATAGATCAGTGCCACACACTAGATTTTGGGCGTATTTTGGTCCGTTAGAAGACAGTGCCTCCCAAAATTTTAAAGAAAGAAAAACTTATATATGTACAAAAATAAGGGTTAATACGATGAAGGGATGGAATATACTGTAAAGATGAAAATTATAAAAGATTTTATAAAAGGAATTAATAAGATAAGAAGTTGGTTGAAAAAGAAAGATGAAGGGCGCCTGGGTGGCTCAGTTGGTTAAGCGACTGCCTTCGGCTCAGGTCATGATCCCGGAGTCCTGGGATTGAGTCCCACATTGGGCTCCCTGCTCGGCAGGGAGTCTGCTTCTCCCTCTAACCCTACCCCCTCTTGTGCTCTCTCTCTCAATCTCTCTCTCTTTAATAAATAAATTTTAAAAAATCTTTAAAAAAAAAAGAAAAAAGAAAAAAGAAAGAAGAGGATTTAAAAAAAAAAGGAAGAGAATGTGATCAGGCAGGAGACTAGAACAAAGCCATACACTAGAGATTTAGGGTATATTTTGGTCTGTTAGAAGAAACTGTATCCCAAAATTTTAAAGAGAGAACAACATATATATATATATATATATACCAAAAATAAGGTTAACTACTATGAAGGGATAGAATTTGACTCTAAAAATGAAAAATAAAAAAGATTTTTTAAAAAAGGGATTGATAAGACGTTGGTTGAAAAAGGGAAAAAGAAAAAGTAAAAAAAAAGTTAAAAAAATTAACTTTGAAAGAGTAAAGAATCATGGTAAAAAAAGCCATGAATTCTCTGTGCAGTATTCCTTTAGTGCTGGTGTTCTGCCGTTCTCATTGATCGGTAAACTTGGTCTTGGCTGGCTGTTCTTGCTGATCTTCTGGGGGAGGGGCCTGTTGCCGTGGTTCCCAAATGTCTTTGCCGGAGGCAGAATTGCCCCGCCCTTGCCCCCTCCTGGCTAAGTAATCTGCTTGGGTTTGCTCTCTGGAGCTTTTGTTCCCTGCGAGCTTTCCGTACAGCTTTGGAGGCGGAGAGTGAAAATGGCGGCCTCCCAATCTCCGCCGCGGAGGAGCCGAGAACTCGGGGCCCCGCTTCTCAGTGAGCCCCCAGAGAAAAGCAGTCAATCACTCCCGTCTCCCCGGTCTCCGGCCGCACTCCATGCTCACCCGGCCTGTGACCGCGCGTTTCTATCTCTGGCACCCGGCTCAGTGTGGAGTCTCCAAACCCAGCAGATCCCTGCGGTGCACTCCCGCGCGGCTCCTCCGGGGGAGAAAGGTGAGTCTCCCTGGATCTGCCGCTTGTTGGGTCCCTGCTGGAGGAGCAGTGGCCCGACTGTGCCGCGGATCATGGTTTATGACAACCCCGAGCTGAGAGCCCGCGCCTGGGCTCTGCCTCTGCAGCCAGCTTCACTTCTCCGTTACCTGGGAACTCTGCCACACTCAGGCACCCCCGGTCTTTCTGTGACCCCAAGGGTCCTGAGACCACACTGTCCCGGGAGGATTCCACCCCCAGCTTAGCCACCGAAATGACGTCCCTCAGCGGAGCAGACTTTTAAAAGTTCCAATTTTGTGCTCCGCGGCTCTATCACTTGCCATAAGCGGCTGACGGAGGCCCCTCCCCCGCCGTCTATCCTCCCAAATATCGCCTCAGATTCACGCACGTCCTACCTTCCAGAAAGTGGTCGCTTTTCTGTTCAGAGAGTTGCTGCTATTCTTTCCTTCGATCTCCTGTTGAGTTTGTAGGTGTTCAGAATGGTTTGATCCCTATCCAGCTGAATTCCTGGGACCAGACAAAATTTAGGTCTCCTACTCCTCCGCCGTCTTGCTCCTCCATGGTCCAAATTCCTGAAAGTGTTCAGTATGGTCAGGGACGCATCACGTAAGTCAGGAGAGAAAGAGCTTTTTGTGAGCTTGAAAGGGGACAAGGGACATACCATGGTCCTTAAATGCTAGATAGGATTTGGAAGAAAGAGAGGGGCACCTGGGTGGCTCAGTTGGTTGGGCGTCCAACTCTTGGTTTCTGCTCAGGTCCTGATCTTATGGGTTGTGGGATAGAACCCCACCTCAGGCTCCTTGCTTGCTGGGGAGTCTGCTTGAAAGAGTCTCTCCCCCTTCCCCTGCTTGCTTGGATTCTCTCTCTCTCTCAAAATAAATAAATAAATCCTTAAAAAAAGGATTTGGAAGGAAGAGAAAAAGACACAAGGTTTGATATAGGTGGGGAGAAAGAGTCTGAGCAAAGACACAGAAATAGTCAGAGAGACAAGTAAAATGAAAAAAGTTCCACTGAGCAACATGAGACCTTGTGAAAGCTGCTTGGCTTTCTTGTCTGATTGGCTTTTATTTGAAGCTTCTGGTCAGGGAACAAGGCTATCCCTAGTAAGGTTTCATGATAGAGGTGAGACCTAATCTGGTCCATCATTGAGAAACGATGGGATTTGATTTGGTGGAGCAGAGGCATCATGGTGTAAGTGAGCCTCGCTTATCCGAGGGGCAAACAAGAGACTAGAAAGTTTGTGTTGGGGAACAGGAATACATAGTCAGATCAGATACCTAAAGAAACTGGGTCCATTGAAGACTGATTGAATGCAGATTTTTTTTTGATAAATAGAGTCACTAAAGAATTTTAAGCCAGGGAATGGTGAAAGCCATGTTTTAGGAAAATTAAACTGTTGTTATTGTGTAGAATGGATTTGAAGGAAGGGACTCATAGCAGGGAGCTCTATTAAGAGACTGTGGAAGTGCCTGTGTGTGATGACAAGGACCAGAAAAGAGTCCTGGGCTTGGTGTGGGACTGTGCCTGACATGTGCTGGGTGCGGTGAGCCCAAGAGCTGTTGCAAAAGAAGAACTGACAGAACTTAGTGATGTAAAGCTGACAGAGACAAAAGTCGAGAGAGTTCAATCAAATATGATTCCAAAGTTTCAGCCCTGGGAAGGGGGGAGATGGAAAGACAATCAGCAAAAGAGAAGACCACTCTGGTTTGGTGAGGATATTGAAGGTAATGGGTTACAAAGCATTGCATTTGTTGGAACCTTGGGACTTCCAAGTAGCGATGTTCTGTAGGACAGCACTGTGGGAAGGGATGATTTGGTATGTTCGTTTGGGAGGTCACTACAAAAAGAAGATTGTGAGGACCTGGAAGTGGGTAAGACCACTGGAGGATTGCAAGGGGCTGAGCCCAGGAGGCATACCCACAGTTAGAGAGTGGTGTGCACATAGGGACGCAGGGCAGTGAGAGAGAGAAGAGGCAACTGGGAGAGAGTTGCTAGAAGCAAGGAGTGGGAAAATGCCAACTTGGAAAAGAGGTTGCAAAGCAGATGTGGTAAGGAAGTGTGAAGTTTCAATGACAGGATAGTTTCAATGACAGAAGATAGATTGCAAGGAGTAAGGAAGGAAAATTTGGTAAAGAAATGGAGGATCTGAGCAGAGACAAATCTTGTGCAATTTTGTATCAGTTACAAAATAAATGGAAGAGCCATCGAAATAGGAAGAAGTTTTCATCGAAGAGCCTGCCCTTATTTGAAGAAGTCACGATAGCAGGAGGGGGATGCATATGAGAGCAGTCCCAGGAACTAAGGGGGAGTTCACCTTTTGGTGTTCAGAACTCTGCCAATTTAATGTGGCTTCAAGTGCTAGACATAAAATGTGCCTGGTCTTGATAACTATAGAACAAATGTAATTTCCAAACCCATTGTTAGGGGTTTCACTTGGCAACTTTGCCTAACTTTTGTTTTTTAAACAAACAAAACCCCATCCATTTTGTGGACTCTTGTACTCACAACCTTCCTGTGAAAATTATTGCCTGAAGTTTCATCAGGATCCCAGACCACTATTTTAGGAAAATCTTGGACAAAATGGAACTGGTTTTAGAACCAAGAGCTAGATCTTTCTATGAAATTGATAGAGATGAGTCTTATTACAACACATTATTCTGTTTCTTTTGGCAGAAAGACATGCTGAATCATTGCTTGACATTTGTCATGATACAAACTCTTCTCCAACTGATATGATGACAGTTTCTACAAACCAAAATATAATCTTGCGAAGCATCAGCAGCAGTGAGGTAAGATGTTCTCTTTAAAGAAACTAACAAAAATGGATAACCTACTCCATCTACAACTTCATTTGTATTGCTTGAATATTTTATAACAGTCACATATTACAATTATATATATATATTTTTTTTTTTAAAGATTTTTGTTTTATTTGACAGAGAGAGATACAGCAAGAGAGGGAACACAAGCAGGGGGAGTGGGAGAGGGAGAAGCAGGCTTCCGCGGAGCAGGGAGCCCGATGCGGGGCTCGATCCCAGGACCCTGGGATCAGGACCTGAGCCGAAGGCAGACGCTTAACGACTGAGCCACCCAGGCGCCCCTACAATTATATTTTTAATCACAAAGTAATTGAAAGCACAATTAATAAGACAGGGTTCCACAAATTTAATCTCACAGCATTAATTAATCAACTCGGAGTCTTGAGCATTGTGTGTGTGTGTATGTGTGTGTACATCTAATACACAGAATATTGAACCCATACTAAATAATAAAATATAGCTTGTGTTTATGTGTGTTAATGTGGAAAAAGAGAAGACCATTAATCTGATCATTTCAAATCCATCAGAGGGTACCATAAAGAAGGTGCCTCTTCCTGGCCCCAGTCACAATCCCCCTAGCCCCCCTGCCCCGTCATGATGAATGACTCCACAAAAAGTCCCTCACAGGTCAGTAACAGTACTAGTAACAAATAGTGTAATCCATAGAAAACTGTGAACTGATACACGGTATATACAACAAACTGGTAACAGTGGTTGCCTATTGGGAGAGAATTGGAGACGAACTGTGCACTATGTACTCATTTGTACCTTTTCAATTTTTATAAAAATTAACATAGCCCAGACAGTTAAAAATATTGCTACCCTATATTTTTTTGGTAAGAAAAAATATGGCCACAAATTGTTTATTTTTAAAAGTTAATGGGGGGGGGGGTGCCTGGATGGCTCAGTTGGTTAAGCATCTGCCTTCAGCTCAGGTCATGATCCCGGGGTCCTGGGATGGAGCCCCGTGTTGGGTTCCCTGCTCAGCAGGGAGCCTACTTCTCCTTTTCCCTCTGCTGCTCCCCCTGCTTGTGCTCTCTCGCTCTCTCTGTCAAATAAATAAATAAAATCTTTATTTAAAAAAAGTTAATGAGGTATGGACTATAATATTTATCAACAAGGACTTTTGGAGATGGTGGAGTAAAGACTTTTCAGTCCCTTTCTCTTCCGAAAAATCATCCCAAAACAACAAAGAAAACAAAAACCAAAAATTTAATTTGAAAAAATTTCTTGGGGCGCCTGGGTGGCTCAGTTGGTTAAGTGTCGCCTACAGTTCAGGTCATGATCCCAGGGTCCTCGGATTGAGCCCCGTGTAGGGCTCCCTGCTCAGTGGGGAGTTTGCTTCTCCCTCCTCCTCTGCCCCCACCCCGCTTGTTTTCTCTCTGTCTCTCAAATAAATAAATAAAGTCTTAAAAAAAAAAAAGAACAAACGTTCTTGTTTTGAAATAATTATAGATTCATAGGAACTTATAAAAATAGTACAAAGACATCCTGTGTAAACTTCACCAGCGTCCCCCAATGGGAACTATTATCATAACTATAGCAGATTGTCAAAACTGGGAAGTTGATATTGACACATTACAATTAACTAAACTACAGACCTTGCTTGGATTTCACTAGAATTCGCATACATTCCTTTTTCTTTCTTTCTCTGTGCGTGTCTGAGTATACAATTCTGTGACTTTTTTTAAAGATTTTATTTATTTATTTATTTTAGAGAGAGAGTCCCCATGCTGAGTGGGGACCCCCACGGAGGCTGACCCCATAACCCCAAGACCATGACCCGAGGCGAAACTAAGACTCGGTCACCCAACCAATTGAACCACCGAGGCGCCCCTGGTTCTGTGACATTTCATCCCTTGAATCACCAGAATCAAAATATGAAACTGTCACCACAAGGGAATCCCTCTCCTACTTCCCTCTTTATAGCCACACCCTCTTCCTTTCCCTAACCCCTGGCAACCACTGATCTGTATACCATCTCCATAATTTTGTCATTTTGAGAATGTCATATAAATGGGGTTATCATACATAAAAACTTTTGAGATTGGCTTTTTCTACTCAGCATAATGCTCTTGAGATAGATCCAAGTTGTATCAAGTCTCTTTACATTGCTAAGTAGTATTCTATGGCACAAATATTCACAGTTTACTTAATCATTCACCTGTTGAGAGACATTTAGGTTGTTTCCAGCTTGGGGCTATTATATATAAAGCAGCTATGAGCAATTGTGTATAGATTTCTGTACAAACATAAATTTTCATTTCTCTAGGATACATGTCCAGGAATCCATTTACTGGGTTATGTGGTAAATGTATGTGTAACTTTTAAAAAAACTGTCAATTTTTCAGAGTGGCTTTATCATTTTATATTCTCACCAGCAATGAATGAGATGTCCAGTTTTTCTGTACCCTGGCCAGCATTTAGCACTATCAGTATTTTTTTTTTTAAACTGTCTTAATAGATGTATGGTGGTCTCTCATTGTGGTTTTAATTTGCATTTCCCTAATGACTGATGTTGAACATTTTTTCATGGGTTTATTATTCCCCATTAGCATAAATTATTCAAACTTTTATCCATTTTCTGATTGGATTGTTTGTTTTCTTACTGTTGGGTTTAGAGAATTCCTTATATGTTCTGGATATGTGATTTGCAAATATTTTCTACTAGTCAATAGGAAGAACTGGCTTGTTATTTTCACCTTTGTAACATGGCTTTCATCAAACAAAAGTTTTTCATTTTGATGAAAACCAATTTATCTATTTCTTATGGGTCTTAATTCTCATGTTATATCTAAGAATTCTTTTACTTGATCTGGGTCCTGGTTACACAAATGCTCAGTTTATAAAAATTTACGAGTCTATGCACTTTTCTGAATGCATGCTACACTTAAATTGAAAGTAATGCCAAGGGGAGGGGTATGCTTTCAAATATCTGAGAAAAGAATTGTTTTCAACCTCAGATTCTATATCCAAACTATAAGTCAAGTATTAGAGTTGAATAAAGACATTTTTCAGACATATAAACACTCAAGCACTTTACTTCTCAAATACCTTTTAAGGAAGCTACTATGTGCCCTATTAAATCAAAGGAATAGAGGGGCAGCTGGCTGCTCAGTTAGTAGAGCATGTGACTCTGGAAACTGGGGTTGTAAACTCAAGCCCCATGTTGTGTATTGAGATTACCTAAAATAAATAAATAAATAAAATCTTTTTTAAAAATTAAGGGAATAGATAAAAATAAAGAAGGAAAATTGGACCCATGATGCAGGCAATCTGGAATCTAACACAAGAGAGAGAGAATCATTGGTATAATGGAGAAGGCAAGTTCCAGGGCGTCAGCCATGTATCCGGTCTAGGGAACAAAGAGCTGAGATAATTTGGGGTGGGGGAGGGGAGAAGAGCAAGATAATGGAGATTTCCAGGAAGGAAATGGAACTAATATATTATCTGATATATTTAGCCAAGTGGAGAAATCACTGGAGGTTGGAAAGATTTAGGCATTAAAAAATATATAAGAAAATGAGTAAAACAAAACAGAAATAAAAATGGGGTGTAAGAGTATGAAATTGTCTACTGTAATAAAAAATCAGTAGGTAATATTTCATTTTCGTGACTTAGAAGATAGCAGAACAATAGTATTATCTAGAGATCTGGAAGAAAATACCAAAAGAAACAATTAAAAGACTGGAAGTGGTTATCTCAGAGAGAAAGGGTGGGGAAGGAAAATGATGACCTTTTTGTTATAAGTTTTTTAGCATTATTTGACTTTTTAAAAATATTCAAGTTTGATAAACATTGAAATTAATTAAAAATTAAAACATAGAAATGGTTAGGGCATCTGGCTGGCTCAGTTGGTAGAGCACGCGACTCTTGATCTCGGGGTTGTGAGTTCAAGCCCCACGGTGGGTGTACTTAAAATCCTTAAAAAATAAAAAAACCCCAGCTTATTTAATACTATTGGAATATTTTCCTGTGTGCCTTTATAACTTTTTAGAACAGGTTAAAAACCAAAAACCAAACCAAAGTTGCTTTGGTACACTGGTCCTCCACAGGGGGTGATCTTGCATTTGGCAACATTTGGAGACATTTTTGGTGTCACAACGGGTGGAGGTGCCACTGGTCTCTAGGGGGTAGCGGTAGGAGCGGCTAGAGTGCGTAGGATCGCACCCGCAATGGCGAGTTACCCAGCCCCAAAGGTCAGTGGTGGTGAGGCCAAGCGACCCTGCCAAGCAGCAGGTTTTATCACAACATTGAAGGTTGTCTTGGTTTTGGTTACTAATATTACATAGTAATTGAAATAAAATACCTAGAGACCAATCTTTAAAGCGATGGTCATACATTAGAAATTGATACACAAAAACACACTTACTTTTCATTTTTTATGGTATGTTTAAGTAATTTTCTTTTGTAAAAGGACTAAACACCCCTTTACAGCCGTACATTTTTTCCCCGTGCAATTTAAAAACGTTTATTGAGCCTTCACTCTATATTTTTCTTATTATGATTGAAATAACTTTGAACTCATTTCTGAGGGAGAAATAGACTCTGACTATTGAACTTGCCTTTTCTCTCTCATGCTTTCTCTCGGGTTTAAATGGTAAAACCCAAGGTCATCCTTCACTTCTGTTCTTTGAATGAAAGCTTGTTTTTCTTTATGGCTGTCTGCAATAGGTTTTTCTAGTTTACAAATAATAGGCAGCTGCCTTGCTTCTGGGATTGTCCTCTGGGAGGCTTTACAGCCTCTCCCAAACTCCTTTCATCTAAGGAGAATCTTCCTTCCCAATTTAATTACATATGATTTCTCTGCCTCTTTTCTCTTCTGTATGTTTGGGATTCTGTTGTTTGCAGATTAGAATGCTGTACTCTTTTTCTAGTCTAGTGTTACCTCCTGCATCATTGTCAGTGGTTTATGAAATCCATTTATGTTGGGGCTGTGCTGTTCTAATATTTTCTCTCCTTCACTCATGACTGAGTGTCATTATTTCAGTTGTCCTCCTTGTGGCACCCAAGTACATCTTAAAGTCTTTCATATTTAGCATTCTAAAGGAAATTAGAAAATCCGGAGCTGTTTCTGTTTTAGAGTCTTCATTTACATGATAAACTTCAACGTGTATATTATTCCCTACATCCTTTTTGTGTATGTGTGATGTTTATGGTTTACAGGTATCTTAAAAAATATAAATAAAAGTTATATTATATATATAATATATATATTATATATATATTATAAATAAAATATAATATATATTTATAATATATATATATATTATAAATAAAAGTGTCTTTTATTTTTTTCCTGTACAAAACTTACAGATGGGTTTTAATATCCTTTCTCTTAATTTTGCTTACTGTTATTGATTCTTTTCTTTATGGTCCTTTTTTAAAAAGATTTTATTTATTTATTTGAGAGAGAGAGAGAAAGAGAATGAGCGGGGAGGAGGGGCAGGGAGAGAGGGACAAGCAGACTCCCCGCTGAGCAGGGAGCCTGATGGGGGGCTCAATCCCAGGATCCTGAGATCATGACCTGAGCCAGAGGCAGACCAACTGAGCCTTCTGGTTCTTTTTGAGATTCTTTATGCTATCTTATGGTAGCAAGAAAGCAGAGGGTTTAAGAACTTTGGAACCAGACTTCAGAGTCTGAGTGTGATTTCTGGCTCTACCATAGGGTAGCTACATGACCTTGATTAACCTCTCTGGGCCTGTGTGTAAAAAGAAAACAATAGTTCTTACCTTTAGAGTTGGTGTGAGGATTAAATTAGTTAATATGTGTAAGTTGTATAGAGGAGTGTCTAACCCTATATATGTAAATGCTAGTCATCCTCATGGATTTTTGTAGGTAGGTGTGCACACTCTGCGTCTTTCAGCTTTTCCAAAAGGACCAACTAATAAATGAACTGAGCAGCTGAGACTGATCACAGCTCATTAATTAACATAGACACCTGATGTGAGAACCAGTTGCATATTAAGACTTCCATATGAAGACTGCTATTTTCCAAAGCTCAGCATAAAAATTTCATTGAATCACTGTAATTATATGAAATCGTAGAAATATATTTTGAGGTCTCATAGAGTGTTCCAGAGTAAGGATCAAAAAAAAACTATATATATAAAGGAAAAATTCAGTGGTTAATAAACATGTGAAACTATCTCTAAATTTTTTTACTAATCAAAGTATGTACATTCAAAGAACAATAAGATGAACCCGTTCCATATATTACATCACTAAAAATGAAAAGTGATGATAATTGATAATGGAGAAGATGTAGCAAAACACCCTCATGCACTGCTGGTAGAGTGTAACTGTAAACTTTGCTTCTAAAGTAATGTGTGGGGGCACCTCGATGTCTCAGTCGGTTAAGCATCTGCCTTTGGCTCAAGTCATGATCCCAGGTTCCCGGGATCGAGCCCCGCATCGGGCTCCTTGCTCAGAGAAGAGTCTGCTGCTCCCTCTCCCACCCCCCTGCTTGTGTTCCTGTTCTCACTCTCTCTCTCTCTCTGTCAAATAAATAAACAAAATCTTTAAGAAAAATTTAAAAAGTAATGTGTATAAAACAACTTAAAAATGTTCATACTCTTTTGATTAATAATTCCATATCTAGAAATTTACTCTGAAGAAATAATACAAAATTGGGGTATTCATTGCAAGGATGTTCATAGCACTATGTGTAATAATGAAGAATTAGGGGCGCCTGGGTGGCTCAGTCGTTAAGCGTCTGCCTTCGGCTCAGGTCATGATCCCAGGGTCCTGGGATCGAGCCCCGCATCGGGCTCCCTGCTCCGCGGGAAGCCTGCTTCTCCCTCTCCCACTCCCCCTGCTTGTGTTCCCTCTCTCACTATGTCTCTCTCTGTCAAATAAATAAATAAAACCTTAAAAAAAAAAAAAAAGAATTAAAAACTGCCTAATAAGCATTATGGGCTTATATGATAAGACTCATGGGGTTAACTAAACATTGTTATGACCCTCTGATAGATATTTGTTGAGGGAAAGAATTTACAATTACATTAAAATAATGTTTACTTAGTAAATTGCTATGTAATTTGTACTTGTCTTCAGTGAAAAAGCTGGATAAAACAATGTATGATGCAACTATATTTTATAAATACTTTGGAAAAAGACTAAGGAAATATTTCTATGTTAACAGTGTTTACTTTTTATTTGTACGATGATAGTTTTTTTTCTATTGCATTTTTAAAGATTTTTTTTTTTTAAGATTTTTATTTATTTATTTGACAGAGAGAGAGATAGCGAGAGCAGGAACACAAGCAGGGGGAGTGGGAGAGGGAGAAGCAGGCTTCCTGCTGAGCAGGGAGCCCGATGTGGGACTCGATCCCAGGACCCTGGGATCATGACCTGAGCCGAAGGCAGACGCTTAACGACTGAGCCACCCAGGCGCCCAAAGATTTTTTTTTTATTTCTATATATTCTAAAAAGAGTTCCCTGCTCCCCCTTTGTAAATGAATGGGGAGGAGAAGAAATTTGCCACATAGTGGTAGAATTTTTGAAATGCAGAGAAGAGCAAGCAGTGAAATTCACTACCGTCTAGTATCAGGGTGAACCCGCCCAGGTCTCTTATTTGCCATTGACAACCGGGATAGTCTGAGACAGGGTACCTAACCTTTGCCAGGAGATAGAAAATGCTTTAAAAGCAGGTACTGCAGGGGTGCTTGGGTGACTCAGGCATTAAGTGTCTGCCTTTGGCTCAGGTCATCATCCCAGGGTCCTGGGATCAAGCCCCGCATCAGGTTCCCTGCTCAGCAGGGAGCCTGCTTCTCCCTCTCCCACTCCCCTCTGCTTGTGTTCCCTCTCTTGCTGTGTCTCTGTCAAATAAATAAATAAAATCTTAAAAAAAAAAAAGCAGGTACTGCTGCGTAATAGGTATGACTATGAAGTTATTATGATTCAATACCTAAAACATTTTAATGGCAGTGTAAATAAAGGACTTTACTTTTAGTATTTTCTGTGATAGTTAAAATGAACAAAGTGGGAAAGATTCCCAAGCTCGACTGGGAATGAATGAATGACATATCAGAGGCTTTGTGATAGCCTGCCCACCTGTGTGACAGGCATCTGTGTTTAGGGCAAAGACTTTTTATCCAACAGTTCCCTTAAATAGGTAGCTCACCCAGATAATAGAAACCAGAGAGCTAATTGTAACTTACCGGTTATGAGGTCATATTTTAACTACTACTTGCATCTATCACTGTTCTAGACATTAAATAGGGCAAAATCAATGGCAGCAACAACTCCTAAGGAAGGACCCTATCAACAGCAATGAATTCTAATAAGAAAACACTTCTTATTTAGGGAGTTAGGATTACTTTTCATAAATCGAGTTGGCTTTCAACCATCGTTCTTAGCATAATGATTACTTTCTAGAAAGGAGGTTTTTCCTTCCTTGAGAGGTTGCATGCCATGATTAGATCAGAAAGCTGTCATAGTGAAAACTTTAATCAGCTTTGCTGCCTCCTTTCAGTCTAGAGATATCTGTAGCTTCCATATGGGGCAGGGATTTCCATCCTCACCAAATGTAAATGATGCCCCAGGGAGGCATTATGGAAAAAATCATGTTCCTTTGGGGCTGTTCACTGCTGTGGCCAAAGGATTCTTTCCAGTTTCCCACCCAGATGGAATTTGTGGCAGCTTAGCAGCCTGGATGCTGATGTGATAAAAAGTATAAGATATTGAATTTCTATGTGTCTATGTGATTTCAGCTTTGATCTTCATTTTTGATTGTGCAATTAATCATGTCCACGTCTGTCTGAGCCTGGTGCTCTAGGAGGAGATACTTTTCCCATTATTTTAGTCCTAAATACATTCTCCAATTTAAAAGGAATCCACAGTGTGAAACTTTAGCTTAGAACTCAATATTCATTCTGTCAACAAAGTAGTACATTGAATAACTGAGTTGCTATTTCATGATATTGCAGGAGTTTGACCAGGATGAGGACTGCAGTCATTCCATATTGGTTAGTGAAGGAGGAGATCCAAGTGGTGATGGACAAGATTGGCAACCCAGGACAGAAGGTATCTGGCTTCTGTCCTTGATGTGTTCACAAAGATAACACTGATTATTTGGCTCCCCCCCACCCCACCACCCCAATTTCAATAGTGCTCGGTAGAGAACTTTAAAAACACAGAAAAGCACAAAGGTCAAGGAAACACGCTCACAGTCACGCTCACAGTCCTATTCTTTGGTCCTTTTCTCAGTCAGAGAGTCTTGGCCACTTGCCGGTCAAAATGGTCATCTCTCTTATGTCTCTCTCTTGACTCACTCCACTCCAGCACAGCCGGCCATCCTCTCCCCCTTTCCTTTTTGTCTGATAACATCTCTCCCCCCATTTCTTTCCTCTCAGAATCTTCCGTCAGCTTCAGGGATCTGTTTTCTTCCAGAACCAAGCATTTCTCCATCAGCTGTTATCCCAGAGCTTCTCTCTTCAGAAAAAGATGGGTGGCTGAACAAGGCACTAAAGCCCCAAGTCTCAGTCTTTTGTTCCGTGAGGACATAAGTCTGGAATTTTCCAGAACAACACCCATTCCAAATATGTTATCTTGTCATTTGCCTGAGTGGCTTTGCATTTAATAGACCACAAGGTATTTGCAGATTCTCACTTTCAGAAAATAGTCTCCACAGCGATCCCAATGATCTGCTCACCTACAAATTTATTAAATTAAATGTTTATTCACACTGCTACTGTTTCTCTTCGGCAATTTTCTGGCTTCCATTTCTAACTCTCCAGGGAGGCTGTCCTCTTGGATTCTTTTCTCTGCAACCCAGTGAACCTCCCCAAACACTGCAGCGCTGTCCCAGCCGCCCTCTCCTTTGGCCCATTATGCGATGCTGCCCTCTCCTGGGGAGCTCCTGCCTGTCTCAAACTCACTTGGACTCTCCTTTCTCCAGGCTGAGGGCGGAGAATAATTTAGTAACATTTGAAATAATGAACACCATGAAACCTCAAAAACCTAATTAAAATGAAAAAATCCTGGCCCTCTTCCAAACACCCCTTGTGGTCTGACTTTGACTTTCGAACACTTCAAAGCAGAGTTCTCAGAACAATTGTGTCCCAAGTACCCTCCAGGAGGCTAGATAATTTGCTTATTCTACTCAATGTGGAGATGACTTGCCATTTGAGGTGCAGTTAATTCTTTTAAAATAATTTATAATTTTTATAATTTTAAAATACACCAACTTTTCTTATAGGAGCCAAAACACATGGGTAGGTAACCTCCCCGCTAAGCTCTTGCTTAAAATTTGAACTTTTATAAGGGGTTCCAAATTTGAAAGAAGCAGTTATGTTTCTGATACATTTTCTTCTCATAGTTATTAGTCTATAGTAGTTACTCTTTTAAGTCGTAAGTCTGAAATAACAACGTTTGGGGCACTACTGTGTGTTGTATTCATCTTAAGTATCAATATATCTCTTTAACCCCCATTTATGTGTTTCTAACATACTCGAGGCTGTTGATGTTTAAGTGCTGGAACACCTTATACTTTCTGCATATGCCATATGAGTATCCTGATGTAGATATACACATTTAATCATTTAGTTTATCTCTGCGTGTTCACTGTATTCTATTCAAAAGGGAGCATCACTAAAATATATATAAACTCTATAATGTTTAGATCACACCCACAGACTTTAACAGGTAATATTCCTGCAGCATGCATTGGCTTAATTATAGGCTTTTATAGATGGTAATTTATAAAATACAATTTATGGCTCCCCTAAAAAAAATCCCTCATCCTTTTCCTTAGTATAAAAATCTTCTTGCACTCATCAATCAGCTACGTTCCTAGAACGATTATCAGATGCAAACCTTGAAGACTACATTGAGCATGGAAAATTACTCTCTTCATAAATGGAATAAGAACTTATTTCCTAAAATTACTGGGCTTACAATTTTTTTTTAAAGATTTTATTTATTTATTTAACAGAGAGCGACACAGCGAGAGAGGGAACACAAACAGGGGAAGTGGGAGAGGGAGAAGCAGGCTTCCCGCGGAGCAGGGAGCCTGATGCGGGGCCGATCCCAGGACCCTGGGATCATGACCTGAGCCGAAGGCAGACGCTTAACGACTGAGCCACCCAGGCACCCCTGGGCTTAAAATTTTTTTTTTTATTCTTATGTTAATCCCCATACATTACATCATTAGTTTTAGATGAAGTGTTCCATGATTCATTGTTTGTGCATAACACCCAGTGCTCCATGCAGAATGTGCCCTCCTCAATACCCACCACCAGGCTAACCCATCCTCCCACCCCCCTCCCCTCTAGAACCCTGTTTGTTTTTCAGAGTCCATC